>NW_007728486.1:0-291 GCF_000696425.1 Galeopterus variegatus
GGAGCTAAAGAAAGGAAAATAAACAAATAAATAAAAAAAGAAAGATACAACATCACAAAAATACATTGAACTTTCAGAAAAGGAGAGTAGAACTGAGGTTATCAAATGTGGGGAAGGAGGAGAGGGAGGGGAGGAAGGGAGGAACTAGTAAAGCTCCACAAAAATTGATTACATTTTAAAAGGCTGAATATATTAATTATCCTAATTTCAACATCACGTATTGCACACACGTATTGATATTCAATGCTGTACCCCACAGATATGTACAATCACTATGCTCCAATGAAAAAA
>NW_007728486.1:4080-32056 GCF_000696425.1 Galeopterus variegatus
AGATGGCTGGCCTGCCCTCACTAAGCCGGCCGTCTCCGCCCCCACCTGATAAAATGGAGGCGGCTCTGTTGTGGTCACCTAGCCTGGTGTGGTAGGCGGGAGCCAGGTGGGCGGGGAGCAGTCGGGCTTCGCCCCGCAAGTGGGGCTGGGCTGGGGGTGACTCACAGAGCTCGCAGAGTTGGGCCGGTCTGGCGCGTTCCACTCCGTTTCTGAGAATCTGTGTTTAAAAAAAAAAAAATGGCCACCAAAAAATCTCTGTATTTTTAGACTTGTATTGACTGCAATTCATATCCCTAATTTGGAGAACCATATCAAAAATCCCTCCTAGAAATTAGAGTCAGGAAAGCATAGTCGTGGTTTTGTCTTCTCTAGATGGTTCTCATCTGATTTCCTTTTTCTAAGATCAATACTATAGCCCATGTGTTTCCATTACTATGTTTGCCAAAAAAGAGTTCAAAATGCGTCCAATGATAGGACTTCTCCCCAGTATCTGAGAAAATGCACACACCCACTCTCTCTTTTTAAAAGAAATGTGTGAACTGACACATTTTATATTGTCAGAGTTCTAAAAGATTCAATCTTTTAGAATAAAATGATCCTAAATAAATAGAAATAATTATAATAATACATATAAGTAAATGAAATTAATATAAATGTATATATAAAATATAAAAATATGTAGTATATAATAAATATAAATACTATATTGATATAAAAAAGTGAGTAAATAAAATTAAGAGGGGAAGATATTGATGACTGTAGATTCATTAAACAATACAAATGTTGCGTTTGTTGGTTTTTAAATTTTCCCAGACATTATGCTCCACTCCAGGTCCAGGGTTCTCAACATGTGGTTCCCAGACAAGCATTGTCATTATCCCCTGGGGACGTGTTAGAAATGCACATTGTTGACTCTTACTCTGGACCTACTGATCATGGGAGCAGGAACCAGCGATCTGCGTTTTCACAAGTGCTTGGATGCGTCCTATGACACCTAAGTTTAAGGACCGTCATTGTAGGTCTTGGATAATGGAAAGATGAATGCAGCACAAAACGCCAGCTGCACTTTCACCCAGGTCCCTGCCTTGCTGTTTGTGTGCCTTCCTCCTGCATCCCCGCCTACTCCCCTTTTGTCTTTCCCACTTGTCTGTGCGTCACGAGGGACAATGCAGTGCGGTGGGACAGCTAAAGCTGTGGCGGTAGACGGTCTGTGTTTGCCTGGATTTGAACTTCAAGTCTACCACAAAGTGGTGTGTAACCCTGAGCAAATAATTTGGCCATTTTAAATTTCAATTTCCTCATCTGAAAAAGTTGGGTAACAGCATCCCCCTTATGAGGTTACAAGATTTGAGGGAGACAATATCTGCAACCCTCTTAGCCCTGCGCCTGGCATGTCGTAAGCTCTCGGGGCTAGCTGCTGTTGTGATGAGCCAGGCAGTGTGCTGGGCACTGGACACAGAGAGGAAAGGGTATCTCTGCCTTCAAGGAGCTCACATTACAGTGGAGACATCGTTTTTAGACGTGTATTCTGTGGAAGCTCTCTAAAGGGGAAAAGAGATTTAACTCGGGAAATAAATCGCAGATAACCTATTCCCGTCTACTTTCCAATATAGGAGTTTACAGTACTCATAGCTCGACAATAAGCCCATGATTTTGTACCCTTTTGAGTGCTAGGGTGACATGGAGAGAGTGCAGTCTCCGAAGTCCACCAGGTCTGGATTCTCTTCTGTAGTGTGACCTCAGGAACCTCCCTGAGCCCCAGGCTCCTCGTCTCCACAGTAGGGTGGTGGTTAAATGAGGTGATGCACCTGAAATGCCCATGGTCTCTGGCTCAGCACAGGCTCACTGCTAATGTTGGTTTTCTTCCAATAAAAAAGTAACCCAGTCATTTTTGGAGCAACTATGATTGCTAGGACGTTGTTCGCTGTTTTCAGATTAAAACAATCTCTATGTACAATCTACCAGTTGATTGTGCTTCAACCCTCCTCGATGTGATGCTCTTTAGAAAAGGAACATGACCATATAAAATGTCACCATTGTCTTCTTTGAGCGTGTCCACTGTAATTCATCTGTGTGTTCCCTCGTGTAGTCATCATTTCCCCATCTGGTCCACAGACATCCCAGGAGAAATTCTTTAAATGCTTCATTGAAATGAAGATATATTACATTAATGGCATTTATCTTCCCACTAACCTAGGAGTTAAGCCTTAGGAGGCTAGTTTGACATGATTTCATGTGGAATCCTTACAGTCCCCTAAAGATCGTAATTTTCTACACAAAATTAGTTCCTCTATAATATGAAAGTATGATACCCTAAACTATTTCATAACTTTAAATTTTATGTAAAGTCACTCAAACTAAATTGTCATTTACAGATGAAATTATGGCAATAAATCAGTAAACTCAAAGGTCAAGTTAAGTAAAATCCTGGGTCTTTTATCCAACATATGAATTGGACATCCAGATTCATTGTTGAAGAATTCATGGAAGAAGGAGGCAAAAACAAGAGATTTAGATCTCATCTAGTTATTTGCCAGAATTTATCCCTGTGGTTCTTTTATTTTAGCTTGATCATAATTTCCCTGTGCGTCATCATTCATTCCTTGAGTCAGCTACTTTTCAAACATCTATTGAATACTCACGTGCATGAGGTTTAATGTCACACCCTGGGAATGTGAAGATGACTATACATGACCCTTCAACCCAAAGAACTTGCTATTCGGCAAAGCAAAGAGACAAACAATTAGCTATAAGTCATCTTTAAAGTAAAAATCTGAATAAAATTATGTGAAAATATAGAGGATCGCATGGGTAAGCCTGCCTGGAGAGTCAGGTGCACTTGCTATAGGAAGCTCACTTTGAGCTTAACTTGCAGAACCCTGGGGAGAGCACAGGAGGAGGAAAAGAGGACAGGCAGTCCCAGGGGATCAGATTTAACAAGGACCTCCCACAGGGGTGGGGGCGCTTCTGTGCTGTCGGAGCCCAGGGAACACTGTAGAGAATAAGAGGAACTTGGGGAAGCTGGAGCCAGACTGTGATTGGCCTTGTATACGTCACTGAGGAACTTAGACAGTTTTTTCCTGGCAAATGACTAAGTGGCTCACGTGACCCCGATGTCTGTGAAGGATGGAGGTAGACTTGACATGTGGAGGCCAGTCTGCAGGGTGTGGCAGTGGTTCAGGTGACATGAGGAGGCTTGGAGAACAGCCCGCAACCGTGGAGTTAGGTTGGGACAGATTTTAAAATCATTACTAAGCAATAATTAATAACAGAACTTGTTAACAATTCACACATGCATGAAGGGGGTGGTGCAGAGGGAGAGAAAGGATTCAGAGCTTCGTTGGGGAGTCTGGTGAACAGTTATGAATGGTGTGAACGGTTGTGCTCCTAACCAGGGCCCCGGTGGGTGAGGGGGAGGAGCTTGGAGGAAAGGGCAAAGCTAGAGGTGTCGATCTGAATGTCTTAAGCATAGAAATGATAGTGGAATTACAAAGTGGAGATTTCCTACGGATACTATGAATCAAGATTAGAGTACTGGGGGTGGGGGGTGATAATATTTGAGGGGAAGTTTAATACTTAAGCAGCAGAAGAGGTTCAGGAAGCATGTCCAGAAAGATAGTTGGAAAACTCAGAAGTTCTCTGAAGACCGAAGGATAAGAGAGTTTAAAGGATTAGGGGCGAGTTAAGCACTGCAGAGTCATTACCATGGTGGACGTTACCGTCCATGGTGGACGGTAAAGACTAGAAAGCGACTGGTGGATTTCCAGTTAGGGAAGTGTTGGCAGCTCTTTGAGCAAACAGTGCAGGGCAGACATGAATGATGATTGGGTGGGGGGTGACATTTTTGTTTTGTTTTAAAATGAGAGCACAGCAGCAGCATTCGTCCATTTGTATTTTTATTTATCCATAGCCATTCCAGATTGGAGGAAAGATTGTTTCTGAGGTAGCTGACCCAGGAGTTACAACGTTCTGCATCCTACAGAGTCTTAGACCATCATCAGAGACTTGGACTCTGGGGAGTTAATTTGGTGGTTTGAATGTGTTTCTTATGAATACACGAGCCTCTCATCTCTTTTCACCCACATACACCCCACAAAAACAGTTTCAGGAAGCACCGATGCCTGTGATATTTGCTTACTGACTTCACATTCATGGAGGAACACTTGTGTGGATTTGAGAACATAAGCGTAGAACCTGTGTATGGAATCGTGAGAGAATCCCAGGTTTTGGACCATGAACGTGCCTCAAGGTTCACCTCCTGCAGTTGACAGAAGTGGCACCTTGCCTAGTGTGTCACTGTGAAGTGAGGTGGCACAATGTGTGGGAGCATCTATGCCACCGCCAGAGCCAGTGACATGACAGACCTCTCTGGGCCAGGTGACACAGGGTCCTTCTTCCCACTCCTGTCCCTCACTGGGCCACGTGCCCATCATCCCCGCAGAGCTGACCTCATGTCAAGCAGCTCCAGGTGTCTCTAAGCTTGGCTTTCTGGGTGTCGGGAGCAGCTCTAGGCTCATTTAATTGCTCTCCCTAACCCCCTGAGGCACAAACGCAGCATCTTCTCTGCGAAGTCAGAGAGTCTCAGTGACAAGTTCAGAAATATGTGCCTGAGGGACACAGGTTCCTTTCACTTGAGATAGTGATAAGTGGCATTTGGGTTGATTTTGTTTCCATTATATCTCAAGAGTTTTGTGGGTTTTTCTGTGCATATCTTAAGTCATTGAGGTTGGAAAGGAGAGAAACTGAGCCAGGAATACACTTCCTCAACCCCCTTCAATTCCACAGGCACCTGATACCTGCTCTGTCTTTACCTGGAGAGACCCAGGACTCCAGAGCTGCCCTGCTGCGGCCTTGCCTGGAGCCCCCCTTCTCCCTTTCCGTGTGTGTGTGTGTGTGTGTGTGTGTGTGTGTGTGTGTGTGTGTGTCTGTCTGTCTGTCTTCACTTTCCTTTCTCTTCTGGATAAAGAACATTAGATTTCTAGGCAGACGTGATGGTGCTGTGTTCTTGTGAAGAACACTGTGAGCTGGTGTCAATGGTGATTATGTCTGCTCTTGGCTTATTGTTGGAAGACACACCTCTACTGTGCCAGGACCTCAGACATGACATGCCAGCTCCACACTGCATGGAAATCTCTCACAGGTTGGAGGCCTCCAAGGGGCCTCCAGGGAAGAATGGGGCTACTCCCAGCAAGCCGAGCTGGAGCCAGCAGGAAATGAATCCGCCTGCCACAGGCACTTGGGCCAGATTATGAATGTTTAGTGGCAGAAACGTGGCTCCCTTTCCCATTTGATTTAATGATGAGCCCACATATGTTTTCTTGATGAGATCAGAGCTAGCTCAGCATTTGGTCTAGAAGGTGGATGAAGGTTATTCTGCCTGTGGGCTGCATGACTTTTTTTCTTTGTATCAGTGCCTGAGTGTATCTCACAAACTGTTTTTAAACTGAGTCATACTGAATTTTTTGTGTATGTTTGCCTGACAGTAAATGGGTCTGGGGATGGGAGGGAGAGTGTAGAGAAAAATATATCTTTATTAGTAGAGAAATGAGAAACCACTCGTTGTTGAGAATATTCCTAGCGTAAATAAGCCCAGTTACACTGAGGACAAAACTTGAGACAATTTTCATTTGTTTTCAAAAATACCAAAATAATAATAGGAACTTCACACTTGTTTTAAATTCTATGATAAAAAGTAGTTTTAATTCTCTCACTTCTGTCTTCTCTGATACTGTAAAGCTTTGAAATATTCTGATTCCCCTGGGCTCATATTTTCTTTGCTTAATGACTTACTTCTAAGCTTAATATCCTATAACCAAATGAGGCTGTTCCCACTTAGAATATCTGCACATAAGGAATAAAAGTTCGTCTAAGTGTATAGAAATTTATTTAGGTTACATTTACAGCTTTATTTTTTTAAAAGATACCTTTAGTATAAGGACTTTTTTACAAAGTAAATTTAAACTTAATCTCTAATACTTAAAAATGTTTTATTTTCATCTGGCCGTTTTTACCTAAGACCTTGAAAATTGTTTCAGCTGAGGGATAACATTCACATTCCTCACCAAATGCGTGCCGCCTTCTCCTGCAGGCAGTTCTGTGTACCACTCATTACAGACTGTCATTACCAATGAGTGGTGTCACCCTTCTTTATCTCGATAAGCTTGAACGTCAGGTTTTACGTTCATTTCAGCATTACTTTCTGGCCTTGTGGACCCTGCTGACTAAGCAGGTTGGATGGTGCAGTATGAGATATGCAATATCTTAGAATCTCATGCTCTTCCAAATTTAGAGCTGTGGTCCCCTGCATGTCTGTAAGTCAGACCTCTAGCCTCCCCAGCCTTCCAAACACAGCAGTAAACTCTGAAGTGGGAATTGGGGTGGGGGGGAGAAGCCCTGTGGCAGCTAAAAGGATTGCCTGCAAGTCCAGGAACTCTAGTAGTTTAGCTAGAACTAAACTAAGAGTCTCATTGCTCCATGTGAGACATTTAAATTAGCTTAATTATCTCCTTTCTCTTCTGGAGAAGAGAGATATTTAAAGGAGATGGATTTTCTACTTGAGGCAGGCATGCTGGCTCCAGTGAGAAGTGATCACAGGCTGCCACCCTAGGAGCAAACAGAAAAGGGGAACGGCACACCCAAAGCCAGGAGAGTACAGAGTGGGGGGTCAGCACGTGGACCAGCTGCCTTACAGTCATGCACGTAAGAAGCGGAGGCATGAAGCAGAAAGCCGGCGTGAACTTCCACCTGCAGTAGTGTGCAGACCCCTTGGCAGCGGCAGGAGGACTGTGCGTGGCTCTGAAGCTCAGCGTGGGGTTTCTTGACTCTCACTCAGCATTTGCACCTGCTCTTCTCTGTCTCATCCTCCTCTTCTTCCATCCTCAGTCCCATCTTCTCTTCCAAGAAAGCCTGAACAGTTAAGCTCTATCTGTTAGGCAGGCTCAGCTGTCAACCTGCTCCTGAAGGTTTCCAAAACCCCTGCCCTCCAAACCCAAGAGACTTCTCTAGACACAGTTGCACCCGTACAAACCTAGGTCACTGCCCTTAGCTGTCATGTACTTGGTTACGTGTCTGTCTCCTACTAGACATTGGATTTAATTGTCCTTATAATAACTGAACTGTGCCCAGTGCCCGAGCTGGAGTTGTTGCTCCGGAAGTGATTGTCAAGTGGATGGATGAGCTCAGAGATCTCCTGAGGCCTTCCTGATGCAAATTCTCCTCAGTTTCCATAACCTCTGACATAAGGAAGGCCTGGATTTGTGGTTTGTTTTTGTGTGAAATTAGATATGTTTGTATTAGGCTCAGCTTCCTGAGATCCTTACAAAAAATGTGTTTTGAGAACAAAATAAATAGGATAGGGAGAAAATTACGATTCTTCAGAGCCCAAATACTTGTGAAATACTTTTTTTTTTGTAATGCCACAAAATACTTTAAAGAGTTCCAAGTAAATTTAAGAGCAGATCTACTGGATTTTGGCTAAGTGATGAAAAAAAGTTTCGTTAATTCCCTGTCCACGTACTTCAACTTTAGTTTACTGGTCGCTGTTTCAGAGGAAGACAGGGACTCTGCAATCCTTAGTTTGTTATACAGAAAATGTTTCTGTCTTCAAATGTGTAGAGGAAGGATTAATGGCAATTTATGGCTTGGGTAGAAAGTAATAAAAGTGGTGACAATGGACCATCTCCTAAATTGTCATCATTTTCTGGAGTTACTACCAACTTGCCAACAGGAGTTTATGTCCAGGAGGAATTACTTTCATTTGCCAGGCTTCAATCTGTCTTGTAACATCTGTCTTGTAGCTGCTGCACTGGATCGTTTGTATCATTACGTTGTTTACAAAGAGGGGTTTGTTCAGTTGTATAGGAGATAAATTATGTGATCAGATCATTTGCCTCAGGGCTCAAGGAACATATAATTCATTTCTTTCAGGAAGTTAGGCTGCAAGATCTACATAAAATGTATTTTAAGATCAAGCCTGACTACTTCTTAGTTTCTCCAGAAATAGTCCATTTTTAATTCCCAAGGAAAAAATCCAATAATAAAAAAAAAACCAATAGGTTATCTTCCTTCTTACAGCACCCCTTTCTGTTAACATCATCCCAACTTACAGATTTCTTACTATTTGTTTAATTAGAACAATCATAACCTTTTAAACTAGACCTCTGGTAAACTATACCTACAGATTTCTTACTATTTGTTTAATTAGAACAATCATAACCTTTTAAACTAGACCTCTGGTAAACTATACCTCCGGAAAATCCAACGCCATTTTCCTTTGAGAGTAGGTGTAACAAGAAATCTTGGGAATAACAAAACAGTACTGCTCACTCTGTCGTTTCTGTTCCCAATTAAATGATGGGTTCCCATGCGTGATGAAGCTCAATTTTTAGAAACTGACCAGGTATTCACTGCATGATTTTTAGACATGGGTAAGTGTGGTGTAGAAAGTGAATGTAAAACAATTTTAAATAAGCATGTGAATTTTATATGATATCCTTTAATTGTTTTATTGCTTCTGATTTATGAAATGGTGCCAATCCTATGTATGTAATACAGCCAGTCTCAGTATCCAACCTGAAAATGGGAGGCGGGGGTATTTATTTACTTTATTGTACGTGAAGTTCCTTTAACGCAGGATGAAATGTATATATCCTCTGCACAGAAATACTCACGTGTTTGTTTACTATTTCATTCAGTCAGTCTTTGATTCCAAGTTAAGAACCCCTGGATGAATAAGTCTCTATAGCTCTAATAGTCTATGATTTTAAATCAAATGTCACATTACATTCCTGTGTATGTGGTATTATTTTCTCCAGTAATTCAAATTCTAAGTGAGTTGAGGCTTGCTCACCTATTATAAGGTGGATTGCAGTGATCTATGTGGATTTTGTTTAAATACATGTGTCTTCTTCCCACTCAGAGTGAAAGAAGCTGAAGAGGTGTGTAGACAGAAAAAGGGAAAATCACTTTATAAAATAAAACCAAGGCATGACTCTGGAATTGTAAGTATTTAACTTTCCTGGTTTTTAACTTGTGATTTGCTTTGACTGTTAAACCTGCTTTCACAATATATACAAACTCACATAACATTTTAATTATTTTACTCTAAGTTTGGGTGAAGTTTCTGACTTCAGGAATCTCCTTTTTTTTATGCCTTTAATCAGGCCCAGAAGGCTAAGAGAATCCCAATATTGAGTATTTGAAACTTAAGAATTAAAATCCAACTACTAAGGGTATGCATATATATGGATATATATGTGTTGGTTGGGGTGGGGGCAGGAGGCCATCTGTCACTGTCTTCCCTGCTCATGGAGCATGGCACAAGGCTACACTTGAGCCCACAATGACCTTTATAATAGCATTAGCTCCGCTGGGATCTAAAGCATAGCGGGAAATGCCAAGTGTGGTGGTGTGCTCTGCCCAGGGTGCTCAGACCTAGTTCATATCCAGAAATGTCTGTATAAAGTTGACTGCTTGACAGTTGTCAGTCCATAGACTGAGGGTGACAAGCTAATGTAAATTTCCTCCTTGCCCACTCCCTCCTTTAAAATAAAACACCAAGGTGTACAACCCGGGAGGGGAGAACTTGGTTAAAATGACCAGGGTTTGTGATACGGTAGATGTTTTGTTGAATGTTTGGAGGGATCATCACTTGGTACCACAGTGTAAGCAAATGGTGCTGTTTTAAATGCAGAGTTGAGTTAGGCCTTAAAGTGGAAGCGTTTTGAATTACATTAGTCTAACGTAATCTCAATGGAAAAGACTTTAAAATCATCCCAATTGAGATATGATGGAATAGCCCTATTTAGAGAAAGGTAGGAATTATATCTCGTTTACAAGCTATTTTCCCTTTGGTTTCTCAGTATCAAAATGAATCTTATGTAACAACAAGCACTGTATTATGGTTCAGGACATTTTTTGCTCTTTTCTGATTGAAGTTCAATCCTAAAACTGTATTGAATGAGGAAGAACAATTATTAGTTAACCTCCATCGTGGCATTACAGGCACAGAAGAGAATGAAAGCGATTGGCGTGATGTGCAGTAGCCGATGCGGTTTCACGTTCATGTGTTTGCACACAGGACTGACCATGAGAAGGGCGCGCTGTGCCCTGTCATGCCTCTTAGAAGTTAAATTTTAAAAACTTTTCTTTCCTGAAAAATATTTGGTGATTTTTTTCTGAACAAAAATTTGAACAGATAAAACAGATTCTACTTATATTCTTTTCCTTTATGAGTTGGTGGACCTTTAAGCTTTTCCCAGAGAATTTCATCCAAATGAAAAGTTCTTTGGGAGCGACTCCAAACTTCCTTTATCTGAAGTTCTTCTTTCTAACTGTAACTCTCATCTGGTGTGTTTATTTTCAGAAAGCAAAGATAATCATGAAAACCTGAACAACAAAAAGCAGAATGAAAATGAATCATTGCAGTGAATTCCACAAAATCCAGCTGTCCTGAGGGTGGGAAGCAAACCCTGTCGTTCTGATCACTTTTCTTCTTGACCTCGTGCAGCATCTTTGTGTTTTCTAGTCAATTCACTGACCTCGTGCAGCATCTTTGTTCTTCTTGACCTCGTGCAGCATCTTTGTATTTTCTAGTCAGTTCACTGATTGCTGAATTTTACAGTTTATTCATATAATAATGCAAAAGCAGTAGACCAGTGGAGATTTTGACACCTTTTCTTTTTGTAAAAGTTTATGGTATTTACCGATAGACCAAAACAGCATGTAAAAGCAGCAGTATCTGCGTTGACTCTAAACATGCTAAACATTAACCTTAGATTTACTTTTGTGAGAATATTTCTTGTCACAGCAAAAACACTTCCTTTCTACTGACAACCAGTGCTCCCCATCACTGCATTTAGATTTATGGGTAAAATGTTCTTCCTGGTGAATGTTTGTATCAGTTTCACATATACATATAAATTTTCTATTTTAAAATTTAAGTACCTTAATCGATGCTTTCCCAACTTTTGGGTTGCTTTTCATAACCATATATTTGTGAAAGAATATTATCTTTTATTTTTTTTTTAAAACTCAAGTCGGATAATGAATAGAAGAAAACACAGCAAAAGAAAAACCCTGTCTTATAAATTATTCAATATAGGCAGGAATCAGATTTTTAAGGATTTTTTTTTTTTTTTAAATCAGAACATGTCCTTTGAGACCCTGTGAAAAGCTAATGTGCAGCAAGAGGTAAATTAAAATGAAGATGGCCTTTCTGTGGCTTTTACACTTCACAAAGAAAATTTCACTTAGTGTTTTGAAAGAACTAAAGTAAATATGCTGAAAAAATTACCAAAAATGACTATCAGCCAAAAGAAAAAGAAAAATATGTAAAGCTTTTGGATGGATTGGAATCTACCTAGAAATTGTTAAATAAACATATCCGCCTGAGTATGTTGACATGATTGGGATTGTCTTTATGTGTTACAGAAGGTGATTAAAGCTGTGAAACGAGAATGCACTGATGCATTCTCTGAAGGTGTCTAGGAAAGGATTTTATTTTACTTTGAGGGGGAAAAGATAAACCTCCCACTCTTTCTGTAAGTACTTTAAAATCAGCTCATGTTACATTGTGGCGGTTTGTCTAACAGTAATAATTTTTTAGAAACTGCTTTCAATGGTGTTTGTTGGGAGTTATGGTTGTGGATAAAGGGGAGAGTTTGTTGCTATTGCAAACCAATTACGTGAAGCAACTTAAAAAGAAAAACAATGTCCTAGAGCATAACTATGTTTGTATTTATGTAAAGTAAGTGGTCTCTTACCTTTTAGTTTCTAGTGCAAATAAACAGTAGTGGTTCTTCCTGTTGTGGTTCTGAAGTCTTCCCGTCTCCAGTCCCTCTGATGTGTATATCACGATTCTTCAGTGAAATGATAGGGCATTTAACAGAAGATCGCTATGTGCAATACTGTATTTAGTGTTTCTATTTCAATTTTTATAGGATGTTAATTTATATGAAAATAAAGAGAATAATAAAAGAGTTCTGTGTCTGGTGTGTACAGATTGTGGAAGGACACTTGCAAACTCCAGCCATCATATTTAACTTGGAGAGCGGGGGAGGGAAAGGATGAACAATCAGTCTACACATTCACGTGCATGTTCTAGACTTCATTATCATTTTCTGCAGACTGGAGTGGTCTGTCTTTGACAACAGAATGCATATTCAAAGACGACAAGGTTCTCGCTTTTTCCTTGTTTTGTCCCAGCCACTGTGTGCCAACTAGGAGATGTTAAATAGACCTTTGTTAAATGTTCTGTAAATGATTATTTTAACTCTATTTTAAATGGGATGAGAATGATGACGCAAGTGTGAAAAGAAAGCATCCCCTGTACTAAGCCATCTCCCAGTCACCCACCCCAAGCCCTCTGTGGCACTGGAAATTTGCAGTCCTGTATCTTGGCGTGGAATAGACTCTGGAGGAAGAGGATGTGGAAAGATAAGGTGGGATCAAGACCAGACTGGTGGGGCTGCTGGGAAGGAGGGGTTTTCATCTCTTCCACCCACGAGTCCGTGAAGAGCTGGGCCTGATGCTCAGCTACGCTTTGCCTCCCAGCTGGCTGAACAGTATGGCCCTGTGTTCTCCCTGCATCTGGGCGCCCATCACATCGTCATGCTACAAAGACACCAAGCAGTGAGGGACGCCCTCTGTGACCAGGAAATAGACTCTGGAGGAAGAGGGAGATTCCCAGTTATGGACGACTCCCTCAAAAATCATGATGAGCCTCCAGTCAGAACAGCAGTCGCCTGGGCCTCAGATTTGTTTTTGTTTTTCAGACAACCCTTCCTGAGTGGCTGGAGAGTGCAGTGTGCTGGGCAGCAGCTCAAGACACCAGGATCACTGTCACACCATCACCGCACCGTCCCAGCCCACTGGCACTGTGACCTCATTCACTCAAATCCACCTGCTTCTCTCATTCCATTTTTGCCCTAAAAAAGTCCATTTACCAGAATTTTTGAGGGTTCTCAGGTGGCAATAGCACACAGATGTGTGGTTGTGATGGAGGCTGGAACAATGTGAGATCGTTTCAACCAGCAGATTGAGTCTCAGCTTTGCTTGTTGAAATTTGTGTTCTGTGCAAATTATTCAAATTTCTGAGTGCCATTTCTTCATCTTTGAAATCAGGATTGAAATGTTCCCTCTCTTGCCGAGTTGCACTTTCAAGGGAATGGTAGATACTGTATTGGTTTGGCTGTGACATAACCTGTTAGGTTGATTGGACCACATCAGTTTGTCTCAACAGGAAGGCTCCTGCAGTGAACAAAGAGGATGAAGTGGACACTTGGGCACACTCCCTGTGCCCCCTTTTCATGTTCTTTTTGGTTTGCAGGAGATCCACCTTAAGCTTTATATGGGGAAAAGGGTGGATATTTTTATATGGGGAAAAGGGTGGATATTTTCTTGGTCAACCAAGCACGAAAGTAAAGGAATACAAATATGAACTTTAGGAAGCAATTATAGTCACAATAGAATCAAAAGTAAGATACCTAGAAAGAAGTTTAAAAGCAGAAGTGTAGGGCCGAGCCCGTGGCGCACTTGGGAGAGTGCGGCGCTGGGAGCATAGCAACACTCCCGCCGTGGGTTCGGATCCTATATAGGGATGACCGGTGCGCTCACAGCGCTCACTGGCTGAGTGCGGTGCGGCCGGTCTCAAAAAGGACAAAAAAACTTGGTCAACCAAGCACGAAAGTAAAGGAATACAAATATGAACTTGAGGAAGCAATTATGGTCACAATAGAATCAAAAGTAAGATACCTAGAAAGAAGTTTAAAAGCAGAAGTGTAAACTTGAGGGGCTGGCCAGTTCCTTCACCCAGTGGAATATGGTGTTCATAATACCAAGGTCAAGGGTATGGATCCAAAAAGTGAATAAAAGGGGGTTGGGGGTGGGGGTGTAAACCTGAACACTGAAAACAATATATGGCTAATATGGAAACACTTAGGTATCATCCCTGAGCCACCTCTCCTTGATTTTGAGGACTTTACCTTAATATGATAATTGTATTCTTAGACTTTATTGTATTAGAAGTGGGCTCAGAGCGAGGGCTGCCATCTACATGTGTATTACTGTCTCCATTTTTATGGATAGAAGACTGAGACCCACAAAGAGAGAGAATGTTAGACCACACCTAGAGGGTGAAATATAACTGATTTCACCCCACCCCACCCCAACCCCTGGCAATCATCCTGTATTTAAAGGATCCCCAGATACCATATGAATAATTGTTGAACAGAGTCATGGGATCTAGGATTTCAAGGAAGGGGGCCTAAAGATTCTAAACTCTGAGATGAGAGGGTTCTGGGAATATAAATGCTAAGTTCCCTGGATCTGCCAAAGAGAGTCACTGAGGGACAATTGTAGAATCAGAAGAAACAGGAATATGAACTGGGCATTACATACATCAGGAAAAGGGGGAACCAGGGATAGGTCTTGGGCAAGAGCCCAATCTCTCACAGGCCCCATCTACTCGTCCCGTATTGTGGAGGATATTGACGTTAATGAGATAAAATAAAACACATGTGTTTCACAGGGCCAAAGCCTTAGCTTAGAAGGACCAAAGTCCTTAGTTTAAGCTGAAGTTCAGGAGGACCAAAGTCCTGTAGTGTAGAGGACTAAAGTCCTTAGTTGAAGAGGCCAGAGCCTCTAGTTTAGGGGCCAAAGCCCAACTCTTTAGGAAAACACACAGAAATGCTAAGATTGGAAAAGACCAGAGAACTTTCACAGGACTAAACTTTTGATGTAGATAAGAGAATTGAAGCACAGCAAAAAGTGATTGCTCTGGGGGCATTTGCCCTTAGTGCAGCTAAACCTAAATGATGGGAAAGTATGTGAGCTAAAATCTTCAAGGATATTCTGCTAGTTAGTGCTTGGGCGACATTCCACCCTAAGCTGTTTCTTTGAGTTTCTTGGAGAGCTAAGCACTACAGTTATTGTCTCCTTGTTTCTTTTTGTACATCACATAGCTTAGTTTTATAACTCCTTTTGATGGTAAATTGCTTAAACTATTTTAAGTTACTCTTGCTTTAATGAAGACTGTCATGTAGCCAGTTTGCTTATGTTTTCACTAGGATTGATCCACCACCTGTTTTCTTCTGTAAGTTTCTTGTTCTTACAATTAAAACTAAAGCAAAACCTGACTTGGGGCTGTGCCTGGCTCTCATCTCTTGAAGGAGTTTTCCCTGGTCCGTTTTTCCGTGGTCCGTTCAGGCTTCCATTGCCAGAATACAGGGGCTCTGAGTAATCTTTTGCATCTCCGTCACTCTGCAAGGATAGTGACATGCAATCTCCACCCTTTCCCCCTGCCCACATTCTAGGCAAGGATAGTGACATGCACTGCAAGGATAGTGACATGCAATCTCCACCCTTTCCCCCTGCCCACATTCTAGCACTCAAGTCCACATGAATCCCAAATATTCACACCTGGCATTTCCCTCCTTGAAGAGAAAATTCAGTGAAACAGAAACTTTGAGATATCCTAGTACAGATCTCCTTGCCTAGTTTGCTGCACAAACTAGTGATGAAAAGGCAAAGTTCAGGTCCATCACACACACACACACATGCGCACACACAGACACACACAACCCTAAAAAGAGATAAGTATTAACATTTGATTGATAGATACAGAGATGGATTGATGGAATCTGGCTGTTTCTGGGCAAATCCGTATCAGACATTGCCAATGTAAACTGGCACAAGGATTATGGAGTATATCTACCCTATTTTCTTTCATGATACATACTAGACCAGTTTTCCCAACTGTGGAATACAATCCAGCCAAACTCATAAATTAGACTAAGGATGAGCAAAAGCCATCTTTTAATGGCTTGAAAGAGAGTTACCACGTTCATTTCTTGCTAACAAATTTAGTGTAAAATAGAGACATGATTTTTTCATACTTTAAAATGCATCTTAAAAAAATAGACGTGGACTCTATAACAGCTATACCTATGTGAGAACTAAAAAACGTAAACTTACTTATTAATATCATTGACTAATTGGCCCACATTCCCACAATGTCCCAGGTTGTCAAGCACTGTAATAAATGGCTTTGTGCATGTTTACTCTTTTCGCCCGAGTGGGATGTTGCCCAACAGGGGTGGGAATAAGTGTCAATGGACATAAATATGTATTCTAACTTTCCGAAGCTAGGAAAATGAGTTACATCAGTTTGCCGTAATACGTTGGGCTTCAATCCCCATGGCTTAATGCCTGGGGCTTGCAGGTGGGACCTGCAAATAGGGTGAGCATGACTTACAGGTATGAACAATTTTTTTGAGCTGGGAGATGAGGACCTGTGGATAACGGGTGTGAAAGCCTCTCCAATTGACATGCGTTAACTCATGAGAGCAGCCCGGGTAAGTTCTGGTGCCCTCTGAGATGTGTGAGGAAAATGGGGGACTCCTGTGGCTGCAGCAACGTTTGGATTTGTATCATAAGGGGAGCGATGGGGTTGTTATCTAAGCATATGTGGGAGTGCGGCAGTCCCGGCAACAGGTTAACCACGTACAGGCTGAGAACAAATTCATGGGGTTGTGGACATTTTGTAGGGCCAGCGCAACGGCCAGCAAGTCTTTAAATTGTGCTGATCCCTCGGCGGGCCGGAAAAGGGTTTGCTTGGAGGCCCCAGGGGACTGGCCTGTGGGTGCAAACACTACTACTGCCGCCCCGGCTCGCCCTGCATCTGTGAAGACATTGCACCCGTTTAATAGGGGACGGGGAAAAATAGCAGGGGGGCCACCCAGGGCAGGTGGCTGATTGCTGCTAGCCACTTGCAAGGGCCATAGTGACAGTGAATAACTCCCATGAACCCCTCTAAAGCTATGGCAATTCTGTTGTTATTTCTTGCTAACCAGGTAAAATCTGTTAATTTATACAGGAGGACAATTTTGTCAGGCTCCTTAGCATAACAACGCAGAGTAGTCGTCCTTCCTTTTTGAAGCAAATCGGTTTGGTCGACTAAGGTATACACCCGGGGGGCCCCCCCAAAGGATACATGGACCCATTGGATGGCTGTGTTGTCTTGAACCAGCATGGCCATCATAGATTGCTGGCCGTCAATAAGCCACAACTGCAACGGTTTGGTAATACTGAACCGGCCCAGTTGAGCCTGATTTAGCCGGTCTTGGATGCTGCGGAAGCAGTCCTGATGTTTTTTCTGCAACATGATTTTTTGAGTGTCACTGTGGGTTCGCAGCAACTCAAACAGGGGACTGAGATCCCCTGTTGACAAGGGTAGCCAGGGCCGAAGTCAATTAATTTCTCCCAATACCTTCTGTAGCTCTACCAGGGTGTATTCACTTTTAACAGATAATTGCAGTTTTAAGGGGCTGACCCCCTCCAGCGTTAACAGTGAAACCAATATTTTAAAAGGAGGCACCATTTGGGTTTTATCATCAGAAATACACAGGTTTCCTTGGGTTAAGCATTTTAGCAACACTTGGTAAGCCGATGACAGCCCCTCCGAAGAGGGGCTGCCCAAAATAATGTCATCCATATAAACAGATAGCGTGACATGCGGAAGTTGCAAGACAGGTTGAAGCAGCTGGTACACAGAATTTTGACAAAAGGCGGGACTGTTGGCCATGCCCTGGGGCAAAACCACCCACTCATACCGCTGGTCTGGTCTCTGGTAATTGACAGATGGGACGAAAAGGCAAATTTCTTGCAATCCCGGGGGTGTAAAGGGATAGAAAAGAAGCAGTCCTTGAGGTCGACCACTGCCAAGTATAAGTGGCTGGGAATGGCAGGAACCCAGGGTATTCCCCGAAGGGCTGTTCCCGGGATTACCACGCGCTTGTTAACTTCTGAAGGTCTTGGAGCATTCTCCATTTGCCTGATGCCTTGCGGATTACACACACAGGGGTGTTCCAGGGACTAGAGGAAGGGCGTATGTGGCCCAACTGCAGCTGCTCGATAATGATATCCTTTAAAGCCATTAACTTGGAGGACGGGAGGGACCACTGCTCCACCCACACTGGTGGGCCCTCCTTCCACCTGATGGGGGCGTCAGGGCAGTGGCACTTAGGATTGGGGGTTCACCGTGATTCTGGAGAGGGGTTGATGGGATCTTGCTCTCTTGAATTCAGGATCAGCTCGATAATTGGGGATGCTGCTGAATCGTGGGGCAGGATCACGAAACTGCTGCTGGTGTTCCTCCTCATCCAGGAGGTCATCATAAAACCCCTTGTGGTCGGTGGTAATATGTGCGGCATCCTGCCCTAGGAGATTGGCATTAAGCCCCGACGCAATAAGTGGCTGGACTTGACCCACCGAGCCATCAGCGTCCTTCCACTGGATGTATGTTTTGGTTTCATATGAAGGTGTTTGGCCCCCTACCCCAAAGATTTTAGACCCGGGGACAAGCTCCCAATTTTGGGGGGGTCTCCTCCCTTTGGAGGACAGTGCGGTCCGCTCCTGAATCTATAAGGCAGCGGAACCGCTTTCCCCCCGACAGTGATGTCCATCTTAGGTCTAACCCCCTCAACCATGGGGATGGTCCAGTTGGCCCTAAGGGCCTTTCTTGTGTTTGGACACGATAGCTCCGCTTGTGGCGGACTTGAACTACTCCCTTGGGATAACGGGGCTGGAAGGTGCCCCCCACCTAGTTTAAAGGGTTGCCGTGCTTGTCATACTTGGATTGGCTCTCCCTCTTCCAGTGGAACCGCCGCTGGCACTGAGGGCAGGGGGTAGAGGGCTGGCACCCCTTACCCCCTCCTGGGGGGTGCCCCGGGGGTGAATCCTGTCCCTTGGGGCACTGTTCCTCAAAGTGCCCAATTTCCCCACAGCTGAAGCACCATCTTTCTTGCGTCCCAGTTTTACTGGGGACGGCCAAAGGGGCCACAGCTTGGGTCATGGCCTCTGTTAAGGCTTCTGTTTGGGCCCTCAGGGAGGAAGAAAGGGGATCGCGACTGGTGATGCTGGGTCCCCACATCCTTGGCAGCCACGACCCACCGCTCCAGGGATCTTTCTTTAAGGCCGGTGCAGGCCAGTTTGTGGTCGGCGGTCATTCCTTCCCACACCAGCATTTTAATAAATTGATCCCTTAAGGGACGGGGTGGGGGGGGGGCGGATCTTCCTCTTGATATTTTCCTCAACCCGAGCGATAAAGGACGGGAGGTCCTCAGTGGGCCTTTGGGTAATACCCGATATCGGGGGTTCTGAAGGGCCCTCTGCGAGTTTCCTCCACGCAGATAGCGCGGCCCTGACCTGATCCTGGTAAGGAGGGGAGTCGCTGCTTGCTGTATCCATGCACTGTCCTGGTCTGCCGTCCCCGAGAGCATCCCGACTGTGATGGGGATTTGGGGGTTGGCGGCTTGGTTTCTTTCAGCTTGCTGATGACCCTCCTCCTTGTACAAGGCGCAAAACTTAATGTAAAGGTTGCTGGGCAGCGCTGCCCGGCACAGCATTTTCCAACCCTGGGTAGTACAGGGATGGTGGGCAGCCCTTGGAGAATGGTTTCAGACCACGGGGAGTTAGGGCCGTCCTCAGCTACTGCCTTCTTTAGGTCTTTTAGGTCTCCCGCCTCCCATGGGTACCAAAGGGCCGGTCTATTGCCTCCCGGGTTGACATTTATGGGGTAGGCTTGGGACTGATTAGTTCCCACTGGCTGACACTCCCAGGGGTCCCTGAACAGCTTAGTTGGTGGAGCGATGGGTGGCAGGGGCTCCTCCCCGAAGGGCAGTGGAGGCCCCCAGGCGGCCATCGGGGCGCCGTTCACCCCTTGAGCCATAGGGTCACTGGGGCTCCCCTGTGTAGGGGCCAGGTACTTGCCCTCCAGAGGTGGGAGGGGAGGATAAAGACTGTGTTGACTCCCCCCTCACAAGGGGGATCAGGCGGAAGTGAGTTAGCATCTTCTGCCTTTTCGGCCGAGCCCGCCATGTGGGCTCGCTCTTGGGTGAATTGCACCCAGTGGCATTCCACTTCCACGCCCTTTGACCCACCTGTGGAGGGGACTTGGAAGCAGAGCTTAGGGCTGACAAGGTGGGGTAAAACCCCAAGGGTGGCTCGACCCCCTGGTGACCTCCCTCTGCCGGACCAGAGTCTGCACGTGGTCCCAGGTTTCAAACGAGAAGAGGTTCACTGAGGGGACCCAGGGGGCCACCCCTAAGATGGTCCCCGTGTTCTGTGGGCTGCGGTGTCGGAGAGGTTGATCCCATGACTTTAAGCAGATACCGCAGGGCCTTAAGGGCCGGATCGTCTCCTTTACTAGACACACCGCCCATCCCTATACTTGGATCACGAGGACAAAACACACTCAAAAGCGAAACTAAACTGGTCACAGCAGACGTTGGCCGGTGACAGATTTGGACACCCGACAAACATACACTTACATGGAACAAAAAAGGGGGGGGGGGCTGATGGCCCATGTCACTCACCCGATTGCTTTTTGTGCTTGATCCCACAGGGCGTGGACCCCTCTCACACTCGGAGGTTCCCAGACACAGGCTTAGCTTCGCCATCCGTTGCCAACCGTCCGGCGGCTGGCCAGGCTCCCCTGAGTGGGAGGAGAGGAGGAGAGTAAAGTGGTGGTCCTCACACAGGGCACCAGCTGCTGGGTTCCACCAGCGGGTGTTTCCTCCCTTTCCTAACCTCTCCCACGCCGAACCCCAGAGCGAGCTGCCCTAATACTTCACCCCTCAGCCCTAGAGATGGCCAGGGGATCTCCCTGGGGGGAGCGAGTGATCTGCCCGCCAACCCAGCCCCGTAGAAAGTACTCTCAGATGCAGCAGGGGGTCCGTCAGGCAGTTCCCTTTATTGTTTGTTAAGCAAGCGGATTTAACCTTTGCCAGCGGGGGCGTTCCCTCCGCCCAGCCAGTCAGGGTAAAGATCACGTGGTCATGCATGGGCGTTCCTTAGGCTATACTAAGCAATCGTGCCTTGATTGCCAGCGGAAAACCAGGGCTGCCAATGGAATTAAACAAAAACAAGATGTGGGACCCAGCTGTCCCCTCCCACCTTGCTTCCTCTCGGCGCCATCTTTAGGTGGCCGCATGGAGAGGGCATTGCCTAAATCACTGTTTTGGCGTTACTGAATCGCATATGAGCCCAACACACTCACATTTCTTACAGGTCTGGAATAGAATCTGAGAAGAGCGTATGCTAAATTCTCATGGGATGTGAAGACTTGCTGGCACCAAAGCCTGAAGCACTGTCTGTAGGAAAGTTTTTCACTTCCAACCTGGAAATGAACACTTTTGGTTTTCTGCAGTAGAAATGGTTATCTAGTGTTAAAGGATGTTGCTTCCTAAGGTTTTTCTGAAGTTTCTAAAATAGTGTGGTTCCAGACAGCTTTTGTAAGACCCGTGCACTTTGCACCAGTCCCACGCCAGGGGTGGCTCACTTCACAAAGACCACAAGACAAGAGACGCTGCAATAAACATGAGGTTTTATTATCCAGCATGCTGGGGTGCTTTGCCTTTCGGAAAAGCGGCCCCTAGCTCCTTGACATGAGAGTTTTTATACACTTTTTTTTTGGACAGAGCCTTTATTCATGGTCAGGCTCAACAGGCTAGCACTCCGATAAGAGACTGTTCAATTTTTTTTAATCACTTGGGCTCTGCCAGGTGTCCTGAAGATAAGAGGGCTGGTTAGTCCTTGAGACTGGCTGGCCTCTGGAATGTGTGTCTAGTTCTGCTTTGACCTCTAAAAAGCTGCTTCACTTAAAATACCTTTAGATATATTTTCTTTGTTTTTAGTAAGTTCTCACAGGAACAATTTGTGCAGGTTAAGTTAAAGTTATACAGTGCAGGCTAAAGTTACATTTTTCTTTATAACACTTTTGGAAGGCTGTACTAGAGTCAAGGATGAAGCCTGGAATTATAACAAAATTACCCGAAAATCCTATGACCATTCTCTAGTCTTTGCCTAACTTGAATTTTCTGCCACATTCAAAACTACTGTTCATGATCTTCTCCTGGAAATTCTTCTATGTTCATTTCTCTCAGGACCTCAGTGATGGTTTTCTTTCTTTTCCCCTGAATTTTTCTACTTTCTTCTCCTTAACATAGCTCATCAGAGTGCTCCATTCTGGGCCCTATTCTTGTCACTTTGCAGTTCTTTTTGGCCAATTCAGTCCTCTGTAGTTTGCACTCTTATGTCTCTCCACCTTGTATTTCTTCCCCAGTCTTTTGACCATAGGTTGAACTCTCTGATGAATGCTTCTTTGTAGCGATCCAAAAGGGTCCTCAAGGTCAACAAATCCAAAATGAAACCCTCATCTCCCTCTTTTCTCTTACATTTGCTATTGCTCCCATCCAGCCAGTGACTCAAGCCACTGAAATGGGATTTCTCCTGGACTCCTCCCTGTTTCTCAGCTCTAATGTTATTTGGTGGCAATTCCTGCTAGTTTTGTTTGTTCTTTTCATTGTATTCTAATTTCTATGGGGGGTGGTGCTGTTGGTACTTAAAAAAAAGTCACTTCGTTCCATTGGAAAGGTCATTATCATCAAAACCTAAATGATGCCCTGTGCTTCTAGGCAGCACATGTGTTGACATGCTTAGGAATCTGAAGGGAGAAAACATTCAGGAGTTAGTGGGACATTTTTGAACAAGGGACAGTAAACACAGGAAGTACTCATAATTTGAAACTTCTGGTTCTATAAATTTATGTCAATTATTCTGTTTGTAGCTTTTGTTAATATACCATTGTCTGTTTATAGTTCAAAAAGACCTGTCATGTTTTAAAGCTTTCTTAAAGGTACCCCTCTTGCTACAAATTCTACCACATACAAAATATGCTTTTCCCTGTCAAGAGCCATAGAAATCTTTTGCTGTTATGGCACTGGCTGAATGCCCAACTAAGTCAGGTCCAGTGGCCTGTCATCTGCCCCTCCACACATATGGAACACATGATGAGTAGACTGATATGATCTGGGGGACAGTTCCCTTCAGACAGGGTCACTGGGAAGGGGATGCACCCAGTATCTGGGTATTCTGATATAAACAACAGGAATGGACTAATACAGTGTTTAATGTGTATCCCTATGGCAGCATATTGTTGGGTCTTACTTATCAAACCTGAAAGTCTTTGCCTTACGTATTTAGTCTAATTCCACTTAAACTAATTATTAATAGGGTTGGATTTAGGTTTGCCATTTTGCTACATATATTCTATTTGTCTTGTCTGCCTTTTTTCCTCTGCTTTTCCTCTTCTAACTTCTTTTCAGTTAATCAAATTTTTAAAAAATGTTTCTTCATTTGGTTCATATATTGGCTTTTAAAATAGTTTTTACTTCAAGTTTTGATATAAAACACACAACATGGTATTCAACATTTGACTCATGTTTTAACCTTTAAGTACTGTTAAGTATATTCACACTGTTGTGCAAGAGATGTCCAGAAATTTTTCATCTTGGAAACCTGAAACACTCTACCCATTTGTTGATTAAAATGATCGGAGACACGAAGGAAGACGCAGCAGACGAGATGCAGGTGAAGAGCGGGGGGCTACTGCTCTCTCAGGCAAATAGCACCGACCCAGCTGCCGTTACAGCTTTTATTACATTTAGCAAGCTAGTGCATGCAAGATAAGCATTAATGCATAAATTCTGCTATACTACTCTCAAGAGCAGAAGGCCGCTACCTCCCTTCTGAAGCACTTGGTTATCTATATTGTGTCTCCTGGGAACATCCCAAGAAAGTGTTCTCATGACTTCAAGTGTTGTCAAGGATTGTTTGCAATCCTTGACATTTCTTGGCTAACTCATTTGCGAGTTCACCAAGTGAACACATCCTTGGGTGCTGATCACAGAAGTCCATTAACCATTTCCTTCATCTCCCCCTTTTTGTTTTTGCCATTTGTAGTTTAATGTTCTAGCAAAGACTCAGCTACATATTGTAAGAAACCAGCAGCAGGGGAGTCCTGCCATGGTCAATTAAGTTTTACTGGTAACCAAATGCCAATTCTTGCCTTCAAGATATATAATGTTCATGGTATGATTTAAACAAGTATATAATGAGCAATTACCTAAACATTTTATCTCACCAGTGTTTTGGTTCCAATTAATCTGTCCAATCATCATTAAATAAGGTAATCATATACAACTGTGAACATATATGAAACTGTTTACAGTGAAGTTTAAGGAATAGTTTGATGAGGAATTAGTCATACCTCCAATCCATGTATGTAAAGGATATAAAGATGTGGGAAGTTTCCACAAATCTTTTTGTAATGGATAATATGGTAAATGAGGAAATGGAGGTGCAAATCCTCCACCGTGCCATACGATAGACTCATTTCCTGTAGTACTTATAGTATGATTATGTTTATTCCACTTTAGATCTGAGGTGTGGCCTTTGGTCCGAGTGGAGCCAATAGGACTCCGATCAATGACATTTTCATAGGAAGTATGAACCAGTACTCGGGCCGTTTCTCCCCTACAAGTATTCCAGGGAGCCACTGGGGCAAGTGATTCAGAATAGGTGTTTGACAGGGAGGAATATGGGGTACAGAAGCGTTTGGATCAAACAAAGAATTGTGGAAACTATAGGCACTTAACAAAAACAGTCGTCGTAACTGTTCCTTACTTGAAGTATTTCTTGTAACAGTTAACCATGCCGGGGGTGCAACTTTAAGACAATGATCACCAAGTCCAATACAAATAATAGGTCCCCCCAATCCCACTGTATAATTTGTAACATTAGTCCGTACCTCTTCAGGCTTTAAAGGTCCTCACTGGGAATATTGTCCAGGCATCCATCTAGAGTCATTAGCATACACCAACAATGGGACATCATACCAAGAAATGGCCTGATTAATGGGAGGATGTGGAATATGGGCCCAATAAGTATGATTATCAGCGTGACAAAACCAACCTGAGTGGACACCAAAGCCACCATGACCAAAAACATTGCTGATGCATTACCCTCATGGCCATGTTGTTCAGTGATCTTATTTTCTTTTTGAGTCAATTTCTTTATCTGTCCCCAAGTTGGTATAGTCGCCATTTGAGTGCTTGGTAGTGGATAGCAAAACATTTTCTGGCTATTTGGGTCAATCTGTAGATCTGCTATGCCTTTCCTAACCTCTTCCATTTCCTTCTTTCTCTTTTGAGCCATTTCTCAGCTTAATCCTCTTATCCGGTATCCAAAAGGATTCAGTATCTGTGGAGATATAAGCATAGCCTCTGCCCCAATGGTTAACTACCACCGGAAGCCAAAGGGATTTTAGTGTATCATAATAATATATAGGTTGTTGTAGTGGTTCACCAGATACATGTGTCCATTGCCTTTCAGCTGGTGTTGAATTTTCTTCATTTCTATTCAAAAAATTATGAGTAAATAGAGCTTGGGCTATTCGTCATCTTGGGGATTCCATATAATCTCTCCCTTTTTGTTTTTGTAATAAAGATTTAAGTGTTTTATTATGCCGTTCAACAATGGCTTGACCTGTGCTATTATAAGGGATACCAGTAAAATGTTTAATATTATAGGACTGGAAAAATAACTGACATTTCTTAGATAAATATGAAGGGGCATTGTCCGTTTTTAACCATATAAGAATTTCCATGACAACAAAGGCCTCTAAAAGATGAGAAATAACTGCATCAGCACGCTCAGATGTCAATGGTCTTGCCCACATAAAACCTGAAAAAGCATGCACAGAAACATGAACATATTTTAATTTACCAAATTTAGGAACAATAGTAATATCCATTTGCCATAACTGTAAAGGAGCATTTCCATGGTCGTTGACCCCAGCCGATAAAGGAACTGCATCTAATTTTTGACATATGGGGCGTTGTTGTACTATCGCATGGGCTTGAGTCCATGAAATATGATAATCTTGATGTAAAGAGCAAGCATTGCGGGCCGGCACCGTGGCGCACTCAGTAGAGTGCGGTGCTTGGGAGCGCGGCAGCGCTCCCGCCGAGGGTTCGGATCCCATATAGAGACCAGTCCGCTCACTGGTTGAGCGCGGTGTGGGCGCAACTCCGAGGGTTGTGATCCCGTTGCTGGTCGTGGTACGGGCGCGACACCGAGGGTTGCGATCCCATTACTGGTCACGAAAAAAGACAAAAAGGAAAAAAAAAAAAAAAAGAGCGAGCATTGCAATGAAAATGGGAATGAGCCTCAGTGGCCTGCAAAACAGAACCTACAAGAGTATCAATTAATGCATTACCTTTACTCAATGGTCCAGGCAAATTGATATGAGCACGAATGTGCGTGACAAAAAGAGGTGAGGAACGGGAGCGAATAACTTGCTGCATAAATGAAATAAAGCATGTAATTCATTAGAATCAGAAGGAACAGTAACAGTTTCTATAGTTTGTACCACTTGGACAGCATATTGAGAATCTGAAAGAATATTTAAAAGAATATCTCCTACATCAATTAAAAGCAAATATATAGCATATAATTCAGCTTTCTGAACCGAAGTATAAGGACTTTGAAGGACTTTATNCCCCCCCCCCACACATATAGAACACAGGATGAGTAGACTGATATGATCTGGGGGACAGTTCCCTTCAGACAGGGTCACTGGGAAGGGGATGTACCCAGTATCTGGGTATTCTGATATAAGCAACAGAAATGGACTAATACAGTGTTTAATGTGTATCCCTATGGCAGCATATTGTCGGGTCTTACTTATCAAACCTGAAAGTCTTTGCCTTACATATTTAGTCTAATTCCATTTAAACTAATTATTAATAAGGTTGGATTTAGGTTTGNAAAACTTCCTAAAAATTCACTAACAGCCAATTGCCACTGTACATTCAAAGCATACAAGGATCGTATCTCTTAGGGAGACAAAGGCAGTACAATAATACAAGGATCTTGACCAGTTAATTGACGGAAACAGAGCTGTCCTTTAGTAATCAAAACAGAAATTTTATGTATATATGTTTCCAATGATTTAGTAGTTTTATGTGGAAGAAAAAGCCATTCAATAATATTATCTTGTAGTAACACACCGGCGGGCGAATGAGGCGTATGAAAAATCACAAGTTGTAAATTTGTATAGTCAGTAATTCTTTGCAATTGAGCTTGTTGGATAATGTTTTTTAATTGTTGTAGCTTAGATTTGGCTTCTTTGGATAACACTCGAGGGCTATTTAAGGTTGGATCACCCTTTAGTGTTGAAAATAAATGATGTAATGCATATGCTGGGATATTTAATGCAGGCGAAGCCAATTTATATCTCCAAATAACTTCTGAAAATCATGTAAAGTCCGTAATGAATCCCTTCGAATTTGTACCTTTTGGGGAATAATGATTTGTTCAGTAATCTTTTGTCCTAAATAGGAAAAAGGAGGCTGTGATTGAATCTTATTCTCCGCAATTAAAAGACCAGTATCCTGAAGTGTGGCACAAATAATCTGTAACAATTTGGGACAAGAAAAAGTTGGAAGCATAACAATTAAAATATCAGCCATATAATGAATAAATTTCAAATCTGGAAATTGAACCCGTAAAATCTCTGAGGTTACTCATTACTAATTGCTCTTTTGACAACAACATGAAGCTGGGCCAAAAAATCGGTATAGAGTTCATTAGGACCTTGCATTATCTTAATAAAAGTTTGGGGGGATTGTCCTGAGTCTTGAATCCGCTGCCAAGCTGTAAGTCAAATTGCCTTTAATTGGGCAAGGGCAGCAGGGTTCATTTGACATTGCTGTTGAAGATCAGCCCAGGCACCAGTACCTGTAAGTTGTTCCACATCAGGCCCTCCATTATGCTGATAAGCGTTTAGGCGAGACACCCTTTCTGCTTCCTCTCGCCACCATGATTTAAACTGTATGTATTGAGGAGGTTCCAAAGTCATATGAGCAAGATTTCCCAATCTTTTGGGATAAGTAAATTGTCCTCAGCAAAAGACATTAAAAGTCCAGTAACATAAGGGGAGGCAATACCATAAGTACTAACAGCCTGCTTAAGTATCTTTAAATATTGAAAACTGACAAGATCATACTGCACTTGAAAAAATCCATTAGGAAATTCTTCATTAGGAGGCATTTCCTGTCTTAAAATGGGAAAATTA
>NW_007728486.1:33056-42201 GCF_000696425.1 Galeopterus variegatus
GCTGTCCTTTAGTAATCAAAACAGAAATTTTATGTATATATGTTTCCAATGATTTAGTAGTTTTATGTGGAAGAAAAAGCCATTCAATAATATTATCTTGTAGTAACACACCGGTGGGTGAATGAGGTGTATGAAAAATCACAAGTTGTAAATTTGTATAGTCAGTAATTCTTTGCAATTGAGCTTGTTGGATAATGTTTTTTAATTGTTGTAGCTTAGATTTGGCTTCTTTGGATAACACTCGAGGGCTATTTAAGGTTGGATCACCCTTTAGTGTTGAAAATAAATGATGTAATGCATATGCTGGGATATTTAATGCAGGCGAAGCCAATTTATATCTCCAAATAACTTCTGAAAATCATGTAAAGTCCGTAATGAATCCCTTCGAATTTGTACCTTTTGGGGAATAATGATTTGTTCAGTAATCTTTTGTCCTAAATAGGAAAAAGGAGGCTGTGATTGAATCTTATTCTCCGCAATTAAAAGACCAGTATCCTGAAGTGTGGCACAAATAATCTGTAACAATTTGGGACAAGAAAAAGTTGGAAGCATAACAATTAAAATATCAGCCATATAATGAATAAATTTCAAATCTGGAAATTGAACCCGTAAAATCTCTGAGGTTACTCATTACTAATTGCTCTTTTGACAACAACATGAAGCTGGGCCAAAAAATCGGTATAGAGTTCATTAGGACCTTGCATTATCTTAATAAAAGTTTGGGGGGATTGTCCTGAGTCTTGAATCCGCTGCCAAGCTGTAAGTCAAATTGCCTTTAATTGGGCAAGGGCAGCAGGGTTCATTTGACATTGCTGTTGAAGATCAGCCCAGGCACCAGTACCTGTAAGTTGTTCCACATCAGGCCCTCCATTATGCTGATAAGCGTTTAGGCGAGACACCCTTTCTGCTTCCTCTCGCCACCATGATTTAAACTGTATGTATTGAGGAGGTTCCAAAGTCATATGAGCAAGATTTCCCAATCTTTTGGGATAAGTAAATTGTCCTCAGCAAAAGACATTAAAAGTCCAGTAACATAAGGGGAGGCAATACCATAAGTACTAACAGCCTGCTTAAGTATCTTTAAATATTGAAAACTGACAAGATCATACTGCACTTGAAAAAATCCATTAGGAAATTCTTCATTAGGAGGCATTTCCTGTCTTAAAATGGGAAAATTAAAAAATCCATTAGGAGGCATGTCAGGAAGAGTCTTTTGGGGAGCCCCTGAATCAGCATCTAACATAACCTTTGTCATTTGAGGCAAATTTGGAAATTTAAAAATACAATGTGGAATGCCAGGGGTGGAAGCAGATGGAGGGATTGATTTCTGCTGTACAACAGGGAAAGCTTGTGCATCCTGTAAGCAAGCCTCCAGTTTTTGAATAAGATCGTCCAAAACATCCAATTTTGGAACGTCAGGGGTCTTAGGTAATGGTGGTTATGATTTAGATTGAATAGGACATTTCTCTTCTAATTCAGGTTTTGGAATCTCAGTCTCATCATCAGAAAAATCAGAATGATCATCAGACTCTGAATTGGGCCTGGGAGGGGCAGAAGGCTCAGGAGGAGTATCATATATATGTGGAGAAAAAATTTTCTTTTGTGGCTGTACTGAATCAGATTGAGAATGCTGACTGCTATCATCTGAATCAGATTGAAAAGGTTGCAAGGCTAAAACCACCATGTTAAAAGCTGCCCATTCCTCTGCCAACATAACTTCTCCAGCCTGATGAGCTCTCCGTAAAGCTCTACCAACCTGTCTCCAAATTTTTAAATCAAATTAGTTCTTATCATCTTGAGTAAACCAATAGTAATGTTTCTGTATCTATTTTAATAATGAAAGTAAAACCTTCTCTTTAATTTTTAATCCTGAAGCAGTCAACAATGATTTCAATACTGCCATATAATCACTTAACACTGATCATAAACACTTAACACTTAACACTTAATCACTTAACACTTAAACACTTAACACTGACTTCCCATTATGCCCCGACTCTAAATTTCCTGAAGAGATGGTGTAACTCTTCGCCGTCCGTTAAAACCTCCTCGGTCCCGTCCGTTCCCACGTCTTACCTTTTGTGCCCCATGTTGGGCGCCAGATGTTGATTAAAATGATTGGAGACGTGAAGGAAGATGCAGCAGATGAGCTGCAGGTGAAGAGCGGGGGGCTACTGATCTCTCAGGCAAATAGCACCGACACAGCCGCCATTACAGCTTTTATTACATTTAGCAAGCTAGTGCATGCAAGATAAGCATTAATGCATAAATTCTGCTATACTATTCTCAAGAGCAGAAGGCTGTTACCTCCCTTCTGAAGCACTTGGTTATCTATATTGCATGTCCTGGAAACATCCCAAGAAAGTGTTCTCACGACTTCAAGCATTGTCAAGGATTGTTTGCAATCCTTGACATTTCTTGGCTAACTCGTTTGTGAGTTCACCAAGTGAACACATCCTTGGGTGCTGATCACAGAAGTCCATTAACCATTTTCTTCACCCATTAAATTACAACTCTCAATTTCCCCTTCTCCCAGCCTCTGAGAAGCACCATTCTACTTTGTGTTTTAAAGCTTTGACTTATGTCAGTGAGCCCATACAGTATTTGTCATTTTATGAGTGGCTTATTTCACTTTGCATAATATTCTCAAGTTCCCATCTCAAGCATATGTCAAATTTTCTTCCATTTTATATCTTTGTGCATATATAAACAAAAGGTGGTGGGCACATGTGTAATTCATGGATGAATATTTAGGTTGCTTGCAGCTCTTAATTATGTGACTAGTACTGTTATGAACATGGATGTGCAAATACATTTTTGAGATTTTGCTATCAATTTTTATTTTTATTTTTATTTTTATTTTTTTCCTTTTTGTCTTTTTTCGTGACCGGCAATGGATCGCAACCCTCAATGCTGCGCCCGCACCTTGCTCAGCCAGTGAGCGGCCGGTCTGTATGTGGGATCCGAACCCTCAGCGGGAGCGCCGCCTCACTTCCCAAGTGGCGCACTGTAGCAGTGTGCCACCGGGCCGGCCCAAGATTTTGCTATCAATTTTTTTAAAAAGTATCTGAGCAAGAAAAGGAAAAAAAAACCAATTCACTAATTGGGTAGCCCCCAGAGTTCAAATAGATTCAGAGGGACTCCACTGCTGCTGCATGGGCAGTTAAAATTTATAGACAGAAAAATAGCAAACAGAAAATGGAAGTGCGATGTATAACAGTTGACTGCATGTAAGTGTCTGATACTCAGCTGTCATTACAGAAACACACTTCTAAGTGAGGCTTTTGATTTGTTTAGTACTAAGTTAGGTTGTGGTTCATACATAAGAGCTCAAGTATAAAAGTATGGAGGCTTTGTCAGGCCAAATATTAGTTTGATTTTATCCACCTTTGGTCAGCCTCTCAATTTTGAGAGATTGACCGAAACGTTGGGCATTAACATTATTCCATCACTGTCACAAATGACTTATTTGGTCTCAGTTTGGAATTTACAAGTAGTCTTTGGTCTCAGTGTGGAGTTCACCAGTCTTAACATTACACCAGCTGACCAATTCTTTATGTTATTGCTGGTCTAGTTGAAGTGAGTCCATTTTTTGCTTGATGGGTGGTTATACACAAAACATTTAAGACGTGAGTGAATACAGCACACCAGGGGCACTACGATGACTATGCAAAGGATAATAGCCAAAGTCCAGAGTGTACTCTTAAAACAAGAGTTCTTATGAAATCAGCTGAACCAAAACAGACCAAGTCTGGTTTCAGGCAATATATGCAGTTCAGCAGCATGTGAGTCTAATTGGTCATACTCCTTTTTTGGGATATGGTAGCAATTAAGGACCATAGTTCTCTGTGAAGTGCCATTCCAAAATATGGAACCAACCTAAGTGTCCATTGATGGATGACTGGATAAGGAAAACATGGTATATATACACAATGGAATACTACTCAACCATAAAAAAGAATGAAAGCCTGTCATTTGCAGCAGCATGGATGAGTCTGGAGAAAATTATGTTAAGTGAAATGAGCCGGACAAAGAAAGAGAAATACCACATGTTCTCATAACTGGCTGTGAGGGAGGGAGGGAAGAAGAAAGGAATGAAAGAAAGAAAAGACCAGAATACATTGAACTTTCAGAAGGAGAGAACAAACCTAAGGGTCCTAGAGATGGGAGGGAGATAGGAAAAGGGTTTTGGAAGTGATAGGTTGGGTAAAGGGCATAAAGAAATATCAGGATTTGTAAGAAAGAGTATGCTAATAATGATAAAAATCTTTAAAAAAAATACTTCTTCAGTATAAATAAATAAAAGAAGCATTCATATGTGCTGTTAGCCTAGTAACACAAGTCATGATAACCTGGAGATGTACTAGAGGACATACAAAGATTAGAAAACTTGGAAAACCCGTGCTTACCACCCACCACTTAGGATGGCTGCAAACTAACTGTTCATTGCTCTTGTAAACACATCATGTGTTCCTTTGTCTTGTGAGATTTTCTCAGTGTATGTGGTGACAGTGTCTATGGAAACAGCACTGTCAGGCACTTTTCTAATTAAGCTTTCTGTAGTAACAAAATCAGGTGAGAGATGGTACAACATACAGTTTTGTTCAGTACTAAACATAAGCCCCTAACTTGAGCAAAAAGGAGATCTAATGCTGCTTAATATTCCATTAAGTGAATGTATACTTCAGCATCTACTGCTTGAACAGTGACTTCTACATGTCTGAAACACAAAGAGGTCTGATGACTTTCCCCAATGTATGTATTGCCTTTAAAATCCATATAACTGATACCCCAATACCACCAAAAGTGAGCCCCCAGGACCCCATTGGAATCTTTCCTCAGTAGAAATTAGCTTATATTCATCTATTTCAAGGTTGGTGGTAATTTCAGTTATTGGCAGTTTGGCTCCTGAATCACAGAAGCCATTATGAGAAAGTTCAAGGGAAGCCTATTGAATAAACACAGTGAGCCAGGCTAAATAGCAAGATTTAAACCAGCAAGGAGGCAGCACAAAATAAGTGGGTTCTCTCCACAAGCAATATAGGCCCTCGGTAGTTGGAAAGGAGGGCCACCTACTTACTTGCATCGGAGCAAGGGTCAGTTAAATGTTTGCTCATAAAGTTGCATAGCCCCCGAAAAATGTCCAGTGGGAAATTTACTTTGGGGGGCCCTTTATAACATGCTGTAAGGGTGTGTAACTACATTTGGGGAAAAGGGACCCTAGACATTATGTAAACAACTGCTTGTACCCACATAGGTAATTCTCAGATCTTGAGTGTGTGATGCCTGGGAGCACAATCTACATTTTGGAGGCATCACTTGGATAGGTTTTCTGTATTTGGTAACAATCGTTATTACTAACTGGAAAAGTCAGACTCTTGTTTCTAGTGAGTGCAGGAAAACAAGAAGCCATGGCATTTAGAATGTCAAGGATAGCTTTCCACTCTTTCTTTAGGGTTTCATGGTGACTCATTGGGAACACAGTAAGATATTGGTATCAGTGGAATTATTTGCTGATCTTTTGGTATTAGCCCACAAACCCAACAGTTGCTCTGGTTTTGTGCTAAAGCATAAGCTTGGGCTAAAGCCATCCACTGATTATGGTGCTATGGATTTTCCTTTGGGGAAAAGGAAAGAATTAGGACAGCAGGAAATAAGAGAAAAGGAAAAAAGGCATAAGGCTTTCATTATGGGAGATAACTCTTGATCTCTGTGCTTAGGAAAACTGTCCGCTTCTACGACTGTCTACTTCAGGAGAGAAGTTTCCTTGGTCAGCTTGACCTTAAAGTCTCTAACAAGTATACAGTTCCAAGAGTTTGGAGGGGCCCTTTTGAGTTGTGAGATGTGGACCCAAGGTTCAAGGCCCTGAAGTTTCACTGCAGTGTGAGTGGTTAGAAGAGCTTGGTATGAACCCTTCGTATGAGGTTCAAGGGCAGCCTTTCTCTGAGGCCATTTCCAAAAGACCCTGTGTCTGGGTTCTAGACCGTGAAGAATTTGATTGTCTTCAGCGGTGGAAATACACTTTGGCATAACGCAGTAAAGTCTTGCAGCACTTAGTCATATCAGAGTTTAGGAGATCGAGAGATGCATGAGGTTCTATTATTAGGGGCATGGGTCTTCCAGTGGCTATTTCATGAGGGGTCAACTTATGTTTTCCAGTGGGAGTAAATCTGATTGCCATTAAAGCCAATGGAAGCACCTTTGGACAAGGCAACCCAGTCAGCTCAGTTAGCTTTGGCTTTTTTAGATTTAATATGCCACTGCTTCTTTCAACCTTTGCAGAAGACTGAGGGTGATATGGACAATGGCAGTATCATTATGTTTGCAACACCTTACTTAACTGTTTTATAAGTTGCACAGTAAAATGAGTTCCCCTATCACTGGAGATTTCTCTACAGATGCCTCATAAAGAAGACACATTTTTTAGTGATATCTTAGCTACTGTCATAGCACTGGCTTTTCTACATGGAAAGCCTCTACCCAACCAGAAAACATGCAAACTATCACACGAACATACTGAAACCCCACTCAGGGTGGCAGCTGAATGAAGTCCATCTGTAGATGTTTAGATGACCCATCAGGTGGTATAAACACACCACTTGAACTTTTTGTCTTCCCAGAATTATGAGTTTGAGAAGGTGAACATTGATTTTAAACCATTTTAGCAATTTTGGAACAGTCACCCTGCCAACACTTTTTCATAATTTTGATCATTTTGTCTGCTCCATGACAAGCTGTAGAGTGCACAGCATTTAAGAATGGACGCTTTAAAGACTCAGAAAGGACCAGGTGGCCATGTGGGCCCTCTGTGATTCCATGCTTAATGTCGAGTTTGCATCCTTTTAGATGCCAGGTTTGTTTTTCTAAATCAGGTGCATTGCAGTATTTATTACATAGCTTGTGATAAGGGAGTTGATGTGGATCAATCTTATGGAGTTCATTCAGGTTTTATATCTGAACACTTAGGGTTAAGGTTAGATTTGTCATTAAAATGTGCTAATGCATTTCCTTGATATTCAGGTTCAGTTCTACAGTTCTGAGGTTCAATCTTAATAATGGCAGTCTGTAATGATAACAGGGTAGTAGAAAGGAGTTCATCTACTTGGAGTCCATTTTTAATGGGGACCCACTAGAAGTGAGAAACCCTCATTGTTTCTATAACATGCCAGAACCATGTACTACTCCAAAAACGTATGGGCTGTCTGTATATTTACCAATTTCTCCTTAGCCATGTGACAAGCTTGGTGAGAGCAAAAGCTCCAAGGTTGAGCTGACTTAAATTGAGGAGGAGTTGCCTCCTCTATTGACTTATATGGGGTAGTGACAACATACCCTGCCTGATAATTTCTTCATTTTTTGCATAGGAGCCGTCAACAAAAAGTATTAACTTGGGATTATCCAATGGAGTATCTCATAAGTCAACAAGAGGGGCCGCTATTCTCATACTACCCTTACATAATTGTGGTCCTCAGCATTGTCGGGCAGAGGTAATAATAGACTAGCAGGTTTGAGGGTTGCAGCATTTTAAATGAAGATTAGAAGGAGACAGGAGAAGAATTTCATAAGGTTAGTCTACTTGCTGAAAATGCTGAGTGGTGGGAATTTAATAGACTTTCTATACTACATGGGACTTGCGAATTTTTTATTCCCTAAATCCAGCTCAGACAAAACTTCTGTCAACATGGCTGGTGCTGCTACTCTTTTGAAATACTTAGGATCTGCCTTAGCTACTGAGTCTTAAAGGTTGTAATCTTTAATGGGCCTCAGTTTTTCCTTATGTTCTTGAGTAGGAACTCTTAATGCCTGCTTGGTACATTCATGAGCAAACAAGATAAAAGGGCTTGGTTTAATTTGGAATCCCTAAAACTGGACGCTGTTGTAAGGCCAATTTCAGTTGGTGACAAGCCTGCTTATGACTGTCATCTCAAGGTAAAAGCTCTAGTAATGTATTTCTAGTGCATTCACATAATGGTGAAGCTATTAAAGAAAAATTTTGGACCCAGGTTCTGCAATATCCTGCAAGGCCAAAAAAACCTCCTAATTGTTTCTTGTTCAAGTAAGACATAGTTTCTTTCTCTTGTTTGCATTGTAGTTCTACCAGTGACTTTTGTTCTTTCTTGTGTACTCATGGTAGTGATTATCATTTTTTGAATTCCAGATGCAGGACTTCCTTGAGGATTTCTGGTACGTCTTTTCATTTGTTGGTGACCTCGAAGAGTTTTTGTTTGTCTAGGAAAAACACTATTTCTCTTTCATTTCTGAAGGATAGCCTTGCTGGTTATAATATTCTCGGCTGGCAGTTTTTTTCTCTTAGTATTTTGAATATATCGTTCCATTCTCTTCTGGCCTATAGACATTCTGTTGAGCAGTCTGCTGTTAGTCTGAAAGGAACTCCCACATAGGTGACTTGAAGCTTTTCTCTTGCTGTTCTTAGGATTCTCTTTTAGAGTTTTGCCAGTTTGACTACAATGTGACTAAGAGAGGATCTTTTAGAATTGAATCTCTTAGGGGACCTTTGAGCCTCCTGGATCCAAAGGTTCATGTCTTTACATATAACTGCGAAATTTTCTATGATTTCATTGACTGTGTTTTCAATACCTTTTCCTTTCTCCTTCCATTCTGGAACACTTCACGTTGTCTGCTTGGTCCCTCAGATTTTCTTCATTTAAAAAAAATTTTTAGTCCACCACAGTTATTTTGAAAACACTGTCTCCAAGATCAGAAATTCTTTCTTCTGCTTGCTCTTGCCAGCTGCTTAAGCTCTTGGTTATTTATTTTATTTTATTGAAAGAATTCTTCAGTTACAGGGGTTCTGCTATTCTTTTTTAAGGTATTGATCCCTTCATAGATTTTCTCCTTCATATCCTGGATTTTTCTCTTTTATTGTGTTGTCTGAGTCTTCGTGTATATCAATAAGTTTTCTTAAGAATTTTGCTCAGAATTCCTTTCCAGTCATTTCAAGGGTTTTGTTGCTCTATCGGGTCTGGTACTTGAGAATTATTGTATTTGGTGATATTATATTTTCTACAAGCCTGAGTTTCAGTCTTACCCGTTTCTGCCTGTAGGGAGCATAACAGTTCTGGGTCAGGGGAGTCAGGAAACTAAAATTATTTCTCCTATGGAGGAGAATGTTATATGCCATTTT
>NW_007728486.1:42780-43104 GCF_000696425.1 Galeopterus variegatus
ATCAATAAGTTTTCTTAAGAATTTTGCTCAGAATTCCTTTCCAGTCATTTCAAGGGTTTTGTTGCTCTATCGGGTCTGGTACTTGAGAATTATTGTATTTGGTGATATTATATTTTCTTATTCATTTTTCCCATATTTCTAGTATATGTACATTGATGTCTGGTCATCTGATAGAGCTTTTGCTTCTTTTATTACTTGGGAATGAGCTTTGAGAAGGCATCCTCCTTAGGTATGTTTTATCTTATTCACAGTAGGGTGTTTTGGTATTGGTTCTGGGTAGACACAGTAGTGTAGTCACTGTGTGGATGACTTTCATCACATTCA
>NW_007728486.1:43187-43429 GCF_000696425.1 Galeopterus variegatus
AAATGTAAAACCATAAAAAGAAACAATGTAAACAGAACATTTCAAATTAATAACTTTTAGTGACTATAAACTATGAACATAGTGATAATGATTCTTCTGTGGATTACAAATAGAAATGCAACACAAACTCTCTTCATTAACCTCTACTTAACGAAATTATTAAAGGATAAACCTAAGCTTCCCATTTCTTTCACAAAATACGTTGCTTATGTTATACTGAAAAAATTCTTTTTAAAATTTAC
>NW_007728486.1:44417-50509 GCF_000696425.1 Galeopterus variegatus
ACACTCCTCTTCTGTTAAGGCCCTCAGAAACATGCCAGTGACCACAAGTTTTAATCCATTCGCTAGGCATGGTCCTACAGATTTCCTACATTCTTAACAGTCATAGCGGGGGCCAAGTTTCTAATACATAAACATGGGGAAACAATTCAAGCTTCAATGAGTTTTGGGGGGACATAATTCAATCCAATACAGGAATTAAGAACAATAACTAAAAAATAAATAAAACAATATACTATAGTAAAAGTTATGTCAATGTGATCCCTCTCTCTCTCTCTCTCTCTGTCAAAATACCTTATATTTCGAAGTACTGTAGACGTCCTTCTTCTTGTGATGATGTGAGATGATACTGTGATTATATGATGACATAAAGTGATAAAGTAAATGTTGTAGGCAGTGTGACATAGTGTTAGGCTACTATTGACCTTCTGAATTTGAACTTATAAAATATTTCTGGAATTTCTTATTTGAGAAAATATTTTCAGACTGCAGTTTTCAGACCACAGTTGAACTAGAGTAACTGAAACCACATAAAGGGGGACTACAGTAAATAACTCAGAAATTTTCTATGGGTTATATACATTAGTCATCACATAGGGAGTGTTTTCACTCGATCGGCATGGGTATTTTAGTTTTTTGTGGCAAATTTGAATGGGTATTTTCACTATATTTACAAATTAATTATAAAATACAAAAGGTGTATTTTTAAATAGTTATATAACCATATAAAATATATATTTTATTTCTCTTTCTTTTATTTCTATAAGTTTTTAAAGTGATTTTCTTGAGTTGCCTAGGTAGAAAACTTGGCCTACGAATACAACACAGACACGTTACTTATTTATATTTTCTACCTCATCACATTGGCCAGAGCATCGAGAATGATATTAAAGTATAATGGGGACAGACAGCTTCACTATTAAGTTACATATTCCTATTTTGTATCATGTTTAAAAAAATCCTTCTACTTAGAGTTTGACCATGCATTTTAAATAAAAAGCAAGTGTGAAACTTTACTGAATTTCTCACTGTCGTCTATTGATATTTCTTTCCTTTTTTTCTTCCTAAATCATTGAAATACTGTATTTTATGAGTTCCCAAATATTAAGCAATCAATCCTTTCATATTTTAATAGGCTTAACTCGGAAGTTGTCCATTATACTCTTGGTATTCTGTTAAATTCAATTCTGAGTGTGTTAGTTTTGATATGTACATCTGTATTTGTAAAACAGTCTGAACCATAGTGGGTTTTTTGGGGTGTGTGTGTGTGCGCGCGCGCGCACGTGCTTTGTCAGTGTTGGTGTCAAGGCCATATCAACCTCATTAACTGAACTGAAGAGTTCTCTGTCTTATTCTAGTTCTAGAAACCTGACTTTTTCTGAGGCTGTGTGGTAATAAAACGTTATTTTCATAACATAGGCAGCTGGCTGGCTTTGGCCTGTGGCTATAGTTTGTTGACCTCTGAGGATTATAGTGTTTTTTTTTTATTATTTTGTTTTTGTATCATCTTTTTATAACATCTCATTCTTAAAGATATTCATAATTTTTAATTGATTATATGTCATTGGCTTCATATGTCAATCAGGATGAGTCTGGTTATACCCATACTATTAGTGAGGAACTAAACCACAGAGAAATTTTGTGAGTCAGAGGGTCCACAGTCTAGGTGTTGGCACATGCACTACAAAAAACATCTCCTTAGAAAAAGAACTTTAAATATAAAATGGAACTTATTCATCACGTGAAAGTATAAAAGAATTCATCCTGAAAATCATAAGCAATTTTTATCTCACTTAATACTCATAAAATCTCATGAGAGATGTTAAACACGTCCATTTTACAGATGAGAAACTGAGACATGAGGATAAGTCACTTGCCAAAGAAAATATGGCTATTAAGGTGTAGAAGAGAAAATTGAACTCAGGCAGTATTGCTTAAAATACTAAACCACTATGCTATAGTGCCATTCACTAAAATTTTAGAACCACCACCAACAAAAACTTTATCAACTTCTTTAGCCAAAATCTCTCACTCTTCCGAGGGGGAAACTGAGACAAGAAAAGTAAAATAGCATCCCTTAAGGTCTCTCAATCATTTACTGACAGAACTGACTTAGAAACTGCCTATCCTAGGTCATCTAAATTTATGTCGTATTTTTAAATTTTAAATAGCTCGAAGAACTCTCACCAAGCATTGCTAGTTGTCATCTAGCCTTTTGGAAAGAAGAGCAAGACTGTCTTTATATTGCACCATTGATCAGCATTGCCTTCAGCACATAGTGAGTGATGAATAGGAGTTTATCAAATCACAGTCAATGGAGAGTTAGCTGTTATAGTAATGGATTACTTCCCACAAGTGCTGGGTCTTAAGAGGAGGATGGCACCTCCCCATATCTCACTCTTGCATCCTTGCTCACCATGTGATCTCCTTGCACCTGCTGGTTGCTTGAGATGAGTAGAAGCAGCCATAGGTCCAGGCCATATGCAGCTGTTCCAGAATTGGGAGCCAAATATAAACCTCTTTTCTTTATTAATTACCCTGTCCCAGGTATTCTGTTATAGCAACACAAAAACAAGCTATTAAAAGAACTAAAAAATATATCACAAAATAAAAATCTCATATAAACAATCTTATGTTATATCACAAGTAACTAGGAAAAGATTAAACTAAGCCCAAAGTTAGCAGAAGGAAAAAGAAATGACAAAGAACAGAACAAAAATGAATAAAATTGTAATGAGAAAAATAATAGAAAAGATAAATAAAACTAAGAATTAAATTTATAAAAAGCTAAACAAAATTGAGAAACCCTTAGGTAGACAAAGAAAGAGAGGAAAGACTCAAATAAAACCAGAAATGAAAGAGGAGACATCATAACAGATAACACAGAATTGCAAAGAATCATAAGGGACTATTATAAATAATTACATGCCAACAAATTGTATAACCTAGAAAAAAATCGGTAAATTCCTTAAAAGGTATAACCCACCAAGAGTGAATCATGAAGATATCAGAAATAATGAAAAAAAAAAAAAGAGAATTAGTAGTAAAAACTTTCCCATCAAAGAAAAGCCCATGCCTGCATGGCTTTATGACTGAATACTAAAAAAATTTGATAAATTAATACCAATCCTTCTAAAACCCTTCCACAAAATTCATGAGGGAATACTTCCAAACTCATTTTACAAGGCCATCATTATAATAATATCAAAGCCAAAGATGCAACTAGAAAAAACAAACAACAAACAACAATAACAAAAACCAAAAAACAGGCAAATATTCCAGATGAACACAGATGTAAAAATCCTCAACAAAATATGAGCAAACTGTATTCAACAGTACATTAAAGGGATCATTTACCATTTAGTGGGATTTATTCTTGGGATTCAAGGATGATTAGACATACCCAAATCAATAAATGTGATTCACAATATGAATAGAATAAAAAAAACATACGATCCTCTCAAGAGATGCAGAAGAACCAATTGGCCCAATGCCAACAATACCCTTTTATGATAAAAGCTCTCCACAAATTAGGTGTAAAATAACTGTGCCATATATGAGCAGAGCATACTAACTTTTTACTCTATGGCAAAAATTTGAAATCTTTTTCTAAAAGACCAGGAACAAAAAAAGCGCTCACTCTCCCCATCTTTATTAAACACAGTACTGAAATTCCTGGTCAGAGAAATTAGGCAAGAAAAAGAAATAAAAGGCAACTACATAGGAAAGGAAGAAATAAAATTGTTTCTCTTTGCTGATGTCATCATCTCATATAGATCGACGCCACCGAAAAACAGTTAGAAATGAAAAACAAATTCAGTAAATTTTCATGACACAAAATCAACTTACAAAAACCAGTATCTCCTCTAAACGGTAATAGCAAACAATCTGAAAAAGAAATTAAAAGAACCCCATTTATAACACCTTTAAAAAACCGCTTAGGAGTAAATTTATCTAGTGAAAACAATCTGTACACTAAAAATTGTAAAGCACTGATGAAAGAAATTGAAGACGATGCAAATAATAGAAAGATATCCCATGTTCATGAATTAGAAGCAATAATGTGCTCAAAATGACCATAGAACCCAATGTACAGATCCAGTGCAATCCCAGTCAAAATCCCAATGTCATTATTCAGAGAAATAGCAAAAACTCTCAAAAATTTGTATAGAGCCACACAAGAACACAAATAGCCAAAGCAACCTTAAACAAAATGAATACAGCTGGAAGCAACATATTACCTTATTTAAAAATATATTGCAGGGCCAAACTCATTGCTCACTCATGAGAGTGCGGCGCTGGGAGCGCAGTGGCACTGGGAGCGACGAGGCCGCAGGTTCGGATCCTATATAGAGATGGCCGGGTGCTCACTGGCTGAGCGTGGTGTGGGCGACATCAAGCCAAGGGTTCCGATACCCTTACTGGTCACAAAAAGAAAAAAAAATACTGCAAATTTATAGGAAACAGAATGGCATGGTAAGGACATAAAAACAGACATATTGCCAAATGGAATGGTATAGAGAGCCGAACAATATACCAACATATGTAATGTCAACTGAATTTCAACTAAGGTGCCACAAGCACACTATGGGGAAAGAACAGTCCGTTCAATAAATGGTGTTAGAAAAAATTATGTACATGCAGAAGAGGAAAATTGGATCCTATTTCAAGCCTGTACAAACAAAACAAGACAAAGCAAACAAACAAATAAAAACTTGAAATGGATTAACGACTTAAACATAAGACCTGAAATTGTAAAAGGACTAGAAGAAAACACAGGGGACTAGCTTCGTAACACTTGTCCTCGCAATCATTTCTTGGATATGTCTCCAAGAAGATAAGCAACAGAAGCAAAAATAGACCAGTGAGATTGCACCAAAGAAAAAAGCTCTGCACAGGAAAAATAAGAAGGAAAAAGAAAACTTATGAGAGTGAGTTAATAACAAATTAATGAACAATTTAAGAGAGATTAACTAAGAATTGTGAGACACAACCCACACGTTCGGAGAAAATATTTGCAAATCCTACATCTGATAAGTGACCGATCTCCAAAATATATAAGGAACTCAAACTACTCAATAATAAGGAAACAAATAAACCTATCACAGATGGGCAAAGAACTTGAATGGACATTCCCCATAAAAACATAATAAAACGGCCAACATACATATGACAACATCTTCAATATCACTAACCATCGGGAAAATCAAATTAAAACCACAATGACTTATCATCTTACACAATCCAGAATGAATATTATTTACAAAATGAAAGATAACAAGTGTTTGTGAGGATGTGGAGAAAAGGAATCCCTTTTATACAGTTGGGAAGGAAAATTCATATAGACACTTTGGGGAAAAAAAACCCCTAAAATATAGAGCTCCCATATGATCCAGCATTGCCAATTCTGAGTATGCATCCAAAGAAATTAAAATCACTACATCAAAGATACCTGTACTCCCATGATCATTGCAGCCTTATCCACAATGGCCAAGAGAGTGTAAAAACAGAAATGCCCACCAGTAAATGGATGGATTTTCAAAATGTGATATAATGAAATTCTATTCAGTTCTAGGAAAGAAGGAAATTCTGTAACTTGCAACAACATGGATAAATCTAGAGAACATTATGCTAAATAAAATAAGCCAGAAACAGAAAGACAAATACTGTTTGTTCTCACTTAAAGGTGGGATCTAACTAAAGTCAAACTTGCAGAAGTAGACAGTAGAACAGAGGTCACAAGACGCTGAAGGGAGGGAGTGGGGGTGGATGGGGAAAGGGAACATGGTGATCAAAGTGTACAAAGTTTTAGTTAGGCATGGGGAATCAGTTCTGGTGATCTATGGCACAGCCTGGTGAATAGAGTTAATAGTACTGTACTGAATATTTCAAAGTTGCTAAAAATGTGGATTTAAAATGTTCTCACCACAAAAAATAAGTGAGGTGATGGATATGTTAATTACCCTGACAGTCACTCTACAATGTATACAGGCGTCTAAACATTACATTGAACCCCCACCACTGAATTTGTAGCCTGGTCTCCTAGGAATGTTTCATGCTATCGGGGTAAAGTATCCCACCCCAAGGGGATACCC
>NW_007728486.1:50763-51482 GCF_000696425.1 Galeopterus variegatus
CACCAGGACACTCTGGTCTCAGCCTCTCTCCACCCTATCAAACAGACTCCTGAGAGTGTGGACAGCTCCAGAACCATAGACACACAGGTCTGTGGTCACCACAATTACACAGGTTATGAGAAAGTCACTCCTTACCCTGGAAAAAGCACTCACTCTACAGGGCTGGATATGCAGCATTACAGCTGGCACATCTGTGTCATGTGACATCACTGTGATCACACAGGTGGCCTATTAGTAGAATAATGTGGAGAAGGAACTTGGGGCAGGGAAACACAACAACCAGTACAAATAAAAACTTGGTAAATGGTAAACTTTGTATTTCAATTCAGCAGGTGTTACACACCAAATGCTTGTTCCCAAAATGCCTATGTTAAAGCCCTAACCCCCAATGTGACTTTATTTAGACACAGACATTTTAAAAATGCACTTAAAGCTGAATAAGGGCTGGCCCGGTGGTGCACTTGGTAGAGTGCGGCGCTTGGGAGTGTGGCAGAGCTCCCGCCGAGGGTTCGGATCCCATATAGAGGCCGGTCCGCTCACTAGTTGAGCGTGGTGCGGGCGCGACACCGAGGGTTGCGATTCCGTTGCCAGTCGTGGTATGGGCGCCACACCGAGGGTTGCGATCCCGTTACCGGTCACGAAAGAAGACAAAAAAAGGAAAAAAAAAAAAAAAGCTGAATAACATCATGAGGTGGGCCCCTAATCCTACAGGTCTGCTG
>NW_007728486.1:52434-54478 GCF_000696425.1 Galeopterus variegatus
GATCCCACATACAGACCGGTTCCCACTCACTGGCTGAGCGAGGCACGGGGGCAACACCGAGGGTTGCGATCCCGTTGCCGGTCCTGGTCCGGTATGGGGGCGACACTGAGGGTTGCGATCCGTTGCCGGACACGGAAAAAGACAAAAAAAAAAAAAAAAGAAAAGAAAATGACTCTGGAAAAGGCTAAAGTTACATCCCCACCACCATCAAATCTAGTCAAGAAATGCCAGCAAGAGGTACCAAAGAATTCAATTTCAACAACATTCATTTTCAACAGTTAAAAAGGATAGAAAGACTTGATGCTATGCTCTTTCAAGAAAAATGTTTTATTCATATGACAGCTTATCAATATAAAGCACCTTTCCTGCAAACAATAAAATAGCAAAGAACTATTTCTAGTGCTTGAAGTTATCCAGTTTGCATGAATAGCTGGCCTGGAAGCTATTTCTGATAAATAGTAATTCTACCCCATAAACACACTATGCAATATTTCTGCTGTAAAAATTGTACAAATTACGTCTGTATTTCAAGATGTCTTCTACTTTACGAAGCAGAGGCACATAACTTTACTGCCCCAAAAGAGTGATTTCAAATTACATGTGGCAGACGCATCAAAATGTGACCTCTGAGTCATACCTATGCAACCCTCTGCCTGGGAGTGTAGATGGGGTCTGTCACTTGGCTCTTATCAAGGCCATGGCAAAAGTGAAGGAATATCTCTACCATAATTTCATTGTTATTTAAAACTATCCTGCAGAGTGCAGTAAAATCCTGCCTCAGTAGCACTGAAGAAGCAAGCAGCTCTGTGTGCCCCGCATAGCTACGAAGCAGCAGGGAGCTGTGGGAAACCTCCGGTCAACAGCCAGTAAGACACTGGGCCCTCAGTCATATGTCCTCAAGGAAACAAATTATGTCCAAACCTGAATGAACTTGGAAGCAAACTGTTTCCTATTCGAGCCTCCGAATGAGGATGCAGCCCCAGTGACATGTTGATTGCAGACTTCTGAGATCCCCAAACAGGATCTGTCTAAGCTGTGCCGAGTCCTAACCCACAGAAACTGCAATAGTAAAATGTGTGTTGTTTTGATCTGACAAGTTGGTAGCTATTTCTCATACAGAAATAGAAGCCTACTAGAGACATAAATGTCCCCAGAGCACATCCTGGGCTGCCCGTTCAGTGGCATTCACATCCCCATTCGCACTGGTTCTCCAGTGTTCTGCCCTGCCATTCTCGGGACCCACACCTGAGGCTGCAAAATGCAACCAGGGGACATGTTCATGATATCAGTGTCCTGCTGAAGAGCTATTTTTTCCATGTCTTTATTTGCCTTTGAGGTAACTTTTCCACACATGCCTCAGAACCCTTTAGTATGGCACTGGACAGAGATAGGTCACATGTTCACCTCAAAAGGATTACTAAAGACTAGTCTCAGTTGATCATGAAAAGCTCAATCAAGATGAGTCTCTGAATAACTGTAGAAGATATAAAGAGGCTAGAGTGGCATTTAATGTGAAAACCCCTAATGAAAGTCACAATAATTACTATGCTAAGTCTACATATTCCCTACCCACATTCATGCTGAGTTCCATTAGGGAAAATTCCTAACATAATATACCCAGATGCAGAAGCCCTGCATAGTTCAGGGGCTGTTCTGTGCACTGCTGGCTGCTCAGCAGCATCCTCGGCCTCTACTCACTCGATGGAGCAACACCTCCCACCCTCCAGTTATGAAAATAAAGTGCCTTCCAATGTAGGCAAATGTTCCCTGGCAGGAAATTTCACCAGTTACATTTAACTACTGATATATAGTCAAGTATTTTAACAATACTTTTGAGACTATATTTAGATTTTCTCTGTAAATTTACATTTACATTATATTGTTCCCTCTTTATAACAAAATCTCTGATGTACAATAAAGATGGACAATTTGTTGAAAACTTTGACACATTAAAGTTATTTGTAAAGATTTATTTTGTCCTACATGTCCAATGAGATGTCTCTGCCTGATACGACATTCTCTATTTCCTGTGTTGCTTATTTCC
>NW_007728486.1:54549-55782 GCF_000696425.1 Galeopterus variegatus
ATGTAGGCAAATGTTCCCTGGCAGGAAATTTCACCAGTTACATTTAACTACTGATATATAGTCAAGTATTTTAACAATACTTTTGAGACTATATTTAGATTTTCTCTGTAAATTTACATTTACATTATATTGTTCCCTCTTTATAACAAAATCTCTGATGTACAATAAAGATGGACAATTTGTTGAAAACTTTGACACATTAAAGTTATTTGTAAAGATTTATTTTGTCCTACATGTCCAATGAGATGTCTCTGCCTGATACGACATTCTCTATTTCCTGTGTTGCTTATTTCCATGATTATACTGATATTTTCATAAACAGACATGAAGATAAAAGGTAACACACAGGTTTCTTTCCTGTGAGAGTTTTCTGATGTAATAAAACTGGTAACTTCTCTCAGAAATTTCATACAGCGGGGCCGGCCCCGTGGCTCACTCGGGAGAGTGCGGCGCTGGTAGCACCGAGGCCACGGGTTAGGATCCTATATACGGATGGACGGTGCACTCGCTGGCTGAGCGTGGTGTAGACAACACCATGCTGAGGGTTGCAATCCCCTTACCAGTGAAAGAAAAAAAAAAGAAATTTCATAAAGTAAACTAGCTACATCAGGATGTTTGTGTTGTGCAGATAATAGACCACACATACAATGGCTCAAGAGAGTAAGTTTGTGTTCTTCATTCATATAATGTACAAACGGAGGGTTTTGTGATAGGGTTGAAAAGATCTGTGCTCTCTCCAATCCATTCTTTTTCTCTTTTACAACAGAGGCCTTCCCCAACTTAAGGCTCCCAAGGAATCCTTAGGGGTCATTTTCACTTCGGTTCCAGAGGTCATGAGAAATCAGAGAGGGGGCTGTATGGACATATTTATGCTGGCAGTCCTGGAAGTAATGTTCGCCACTTGTGTCCATATTACCTTGGACAGAGGACAGTTATGTGGCCCACCACACAACAATGGGAGGCCGAGAAGGCATGCTGTGTGTCCAAGAGGAGAGACAGTGGTTTTCAGGAACACACAGTCTCAGCCTTTAAGAGCATCTCCCACCTGAGTTTTCTTATGGTTATTGAGGTGTGACTACTGCAAAATAATATCTCTAAATTCGTTAAGTCAGCCTTCCATATTTGTGAGTTTTGCATCCATGGATTCAACCAACTGAAGNCTGGCCCGGTGGCGCACTGCTACAGTGCGCCGCTTGGGAGCACGGTGGCGCTCCCGCCGAGAGTTCGGATCCG
>NW_007728486.1:56697-58652 GCF_000696425.1 Galeopterus variegatus
CTGGCCCGGTGGCGCACTGCTACAGTGCGCCGCTTGGGAGCACGGTGGCGCTCCCGCCGAGAGTTCGGATCCGACATACAGACCAGTTCCCGCTCACTGGCTGAGTGAGGTGCGGGCGCAGCACCGAGGTTTGCAATCCCATTGCCGGTCCCGGTCCAGTACGGGCGCGACACTGAGGGTTGCGATCCGTTGCCGGACACGAAAAAAGACAAAAAGGAAAAAAAAAATTTAAAAAACACAAAATAACATAATAAAAATAATACAACTAATGCTCCTCCACAGTATAAGAACTATTTACACAGGTTTTTCCATTGTATTAAGCATTTTAAGTAATCTAGAGATGATTGAAAGTATATAGGAGAATAGACCTAGGTTACAAAAAACACCACACCCTTTTATATAGGGGACATGTGTGGAGTATACTAACATTTATAAAGCAATGTATTTCGCAGGGCCTAGTCTTCAAAGCCCTGTAGTTTCAGGTTTAGCCTAACTTTTAAAAATTACATACGGAAATGTCAAGCTTGCAAAAGACAGGAAAGTTTCCCCAGGCTAAAGTCTCTGTTTTAGATAAAGAATTGTAACACAGGAAAATTGCTGGCTCAGGGACAGATGTCCTTGGAGCAGGTTAACCTACTGATTGATGTGTTAAGAAAGTTGTTTCATTGTTATGTAAGAATACTGAGGAAACTGCTGTAGGAAAAGATAGCATTTGCTAAGAACAAGCTTTTGTTGGTGGATCGACTTAACCTTTTGCAAACTGCATTATGGAATGTCACTTTGTTATTTCACTGATGTTACCAGCGTCTATTGTTAAATCATTTATTCTTTGCCATAACTCCACCTGTGTTCCTTTTCTGTAACTTTCTGGCCTGGAGAATAAATACTGAGAAAGAACCCCAGTTGGGTGTTAATTTCCTGAGGAGGAATGCCTCTCTCTTGAGGGTTCCAGGAAATTAACCCCTTTGGGGTGTCTCACTGCTCAGGAGAAATGGGCTATGAATAACACTTTGGATCTCCATCTCCATCACCCAGTGGGGAGAGAGAGACAAAGGGAGTGAAACACAATGGTGCACTGTGTGAGGATTTCTGGCTCCATGGATTGGAGATCAACCTGCCAAGCCTTGGAAAGGAATGGGACGTCCACTACTCATCCCATCAAGGGGAGTCCCTGTCACGGAGACTTACCCCGGTAAAGGGGATCACAGGCATCTCTTGATTAGGGGTCCATTCCTGTGGCAGGTCCTTAGGTCTTTTCAGCCCTGAGGGTATTTTTTTTTTTACTTTTGAAATATGGAGGATTAATTAACAAAAGGAGAGACTCAGCATACATTACAACTCCAATGTCTCCATAAAGCAGCTGGCTGTAAAGTAACTGAACAGCAGCTTATAAAACCATTAGTGGATATTAAACAACCATGTCCTTGGTACCACAAGGAAGGGAGCCTTAACGTAAGAATTTGGGAACAAATTGGTCACTAGTTAATTCATACAATGGGTCTCATCAAGGCATCCCATCTAAACATGGAATCTATGTCAAGTCGATTTGAGACTTATTCAAGATCTTAACAAAAACTAAGACATGTCTATGTCACCACAAAAAGATAAAACTTAATCTTTGCCATTAACTGAAAAAAATAACTTTTAAATTGGACAATCTAAATAAAAGAAGTTAATATTTCTTTGCAATGTTGGTTTTGTTTGAGCATGTTTCCTTACCTGCACAATGCTTGTCTTCTCTTTTTATTTTTTTCACATTTTATTTTATTTTCTCGCTATATAATGTGGTTGATTATTGCGACCAATTACCAAAACCCCCATCCTTTCTCCCTCTCCCCCTCCCTCCCAACAATGTCCTTTCTGTATGCTTGTCATATCAATTTCAATGAATTGCAATTCTTATGTCTTCTTCCCCATACCCCTGGTTAATATTTTGTATTTATTTATTTTTAGCT
>NW_007728486.1:59781-61295 GCF_000696425.1 Galeopterus variegatus
GTGTCCAGTCCTACTTTCTGAAGTGTTTCTCCTATGTTTTCTTTAAGAAGTTTTATTGTTTAAGGGTGTATATTTAATACTTTAATGCATTTTGAGTTGACTTTAGTGTATGGTGAAAGGTATGGGTCTAGTTTCATTCTCCTGCATATTGATATCCCGTTATCCCAGCACCATTTGCTGAAGAGGCAGTCTCTTCCCCAGTGTACAGGCTTGGTGCTGTTATCAAAGATCAGATGGCTGTAGGTGTATGGGTTGATTTCTGGATTCTCTATTCTATTCCATTGATCAGTGTGTCTGTTTTTATGCCAGTACCACAGTGTTTTGGTTATTATTCCTTTGTAGTATAGTGTAAGGTCAGGCAGAGTTATGCCTCCAACTTTATTTTTTGCTCAGGATTGCTTTGGCTATGTATGGCCTTTTGTTATTCCATATAAATGTCTGCATAGTCCTTTCCATTTCTGAGAAAAATGTCATTGGAATTCTTATGGAATTTTGACTAACATCAGGCTAACATCAGGCTTTTCATCACAAACCCTAAAAGCCAGAAAGGAATGGGATGATATAATCAAAATACTAAATGACAGAGATTGCCGGTCAAAAATACTCTACCCCACAAGTCTATCCTTCTGAAAAGAAGGGCACATAGTATATTTCTCAGACAAACAAAAACTGCGGGAGTTAACCACCACACTACCATTCTTACAAGAAATTCTCAAGGGAGTACTGGGTTTGGTACCTGAAAAATAACTACCACTGCCATAAAAACCCAAGAAAAATCAAAACCTACTAGTATAATAAAAATGGCATTCATGAAGAGAAATCAAACGAACAAAAAGGCTATCTGCAAGCCAAGGGACCAACAAATACAGAAAACAAACTGTACATCAGAAAGAAGGAACAAAGGACAGATAAGACAACCAAACAATAATCAATAAAATGCTATGGATAAATCAACACTTTTCAATAACAACTCTTAATGTAAAAGGCTTAAATTCCCCAATCAAAAGACACAGACTGGCTGACTGGATTAAAAAGGAGGACCCAACTATATGCTGCCTTCAAGAGACCCACCTCACCCATAAAGACTCACATAGACTAAGAGTTAAAGGTTGGAAAGAGATTTACCATGCAAACAGAAAAGAAAAACGAGCTGGAGTAGGTATTCTTATATCTGATAAAATAGACTTTAAACTAAAATCCATAAAAGGAGACAATGAGGGACACTACATAATGATAAAAGGATTGATCCATCAAGAAGACATAACAATCATAAATATATATGTACCCAATGTTGGAGCAGCTGGATTTATAAAACAAACTCTATTAGACCTAAAGAAGGAAATAGACACTAATTCCATAATAGCAGGGGACCTGAACACCCCACTATCAATATTGGACAGATCATCTAGGTGAGGAATCAGCAGAGAAACTGAAGATCTAAACAGTACTCTAGACCAATTGGACTTGGCAGATATCTACAGAACATTCCATCCAACAACCTCAGAATATTCATT
>NW_007728486.1:61333-75375 GCF_000696425.1 Galeopterus variegatus
CTCCAGGATAGATCACATATAAGGTCACAAATCAAGTCTCAACAAATTCAAAAAAATTGGACTTATCCCATGTATCTTCTCAGACCATAATGGATTAAAATTAGAAATCAATAACAAACGAAATTCTGGAAACTATAGCAACACATGGAAATTAAACAGCATTCTACTTAGCAACATATGGGTCCAAGAAGACATCAAGCAGGAAATCAAAAAATTTATTGAAACTAATGAAAATAATGAAACATCATACCAAACCCTGTGGGATACTGCACAAGCAGTACTAAGGGGACAATTTATCGCATTAAATGGTCACTTCAGAAGAATGGAAAGATGGCAAGTGAACAGCCTAACACTTCACTTTAAAGAACTAGAAAAACAAGAACAATCCAAACCTAAAGTTAGCAGAAGGAAAGAAATCATTAACATCAGAGCAGAACTTAATGATATTGAAACGCAAAAAACAATACAAAAGATCAACTAATCAAAAAGTTGTTTTTCCAAAAAGATAAATAAAATTCACAAACCATTAGCATGGCTAACTACAAAAAGAAGAGAGAAGATTGAAATAACAAAAATTAGAAATGAAAAAGGTGATATTACAACGGATACATCTGAAACACAAGGAATCATTTGAGAATACTATAAACAGCAAATACTATACACCAACAAATTTGAAAATCTAGAGGAAATGGATAAATTTCTGGACGCACTCAAGCTCTCAAAACTGAGACAAGAAGACGTAGAACATCTGAACAGACCAATAACAATAAAGGAGATTGAAGCTATTATCAGAAGGCTACCAACAAAGAAAAGCCCAGGACCAGATGGATTCACAGCAGAATTTTTCCAAACTTTCAAAGAGGAATTGACATCAGTTCTTCACAAACTATTCTAGAAGATTGAAACAGACGCAAACCTCCCAAACTCATTCTATGAAGGAAACATCATCCTGATACCAAAACCAGGTAAAGATACAACCAAAAAAGAAAACTACTGGCTGATATCCTTGATGAATATAGATGCCAAAATCCTCCTAAAATACTAGCAAACAGAATTCAGCAACAAATACGTAAAATTATTCACCATGATCAAGTGGGATTCATCCCAGGGATGCAAGATTGGTTCAACATATGCAAATCAATAAATGTGATACACCGTATTTATAAAATCAAACACAAGGACGATGTGGTCATCTCTATAGATGCTGAAAAAGCATTTGATAAAATTCAACACTTATTCATGAAAAAGACCCTCTATAGGTTAGGTATACAGGGAAATTATCTCAACATAATTAAAGCCATATATGATAAACCCACTGCCAATATCATCCTGACTGGGGGAAAGCTGAAAGCTTTTCCTTTATGAACAGGAACCAGACAAGGATGCCCACTCTCACCACTCCTATTTAGGCAAGGATGCCCACTCTCACCACTCCTATTCAACATAGTGCTTGAAGTACTAGCCAGAGCAATCAGAGAAGAGAAGGAAATAAAGGGCATCCAGATTGGAAAAGATGAAGTCAAACTGTCCCTGTTTGCAGATGACATGATCCTATATATCGAACAGCCTAAAGCCTCTATGAAAAAACTCTTGGAGTTGATAAAGGATTTCAGCAATGTAGCAGGATACAAAATCAACACACAAAAATAAGTATCATTTCTATTATCCAATAGTGAACATACAGAAAGGGAAGTCAAGAAAGCTTGCCAATTTACAATAGCCACCAAAAAAATAAAATACTTAGGAATTGAGTTAACCAAGGATGTGAAAAATCTCTATAATGAGAGGTACAAACCACTGCTGAGAGAAGTTAGAGAGGATACAAGAAGATGGAAAGATATCCCATGCTCTTGGATTGGAAGAATGAACATTGTCTTTTCTCTTTAAAGTAGTGGTTCTTTTCTTGACTCTGAGGCTTTATGAGAAACACAGCCATGGTGAAACAACCACACCTCATTTTGGGTATGCTGTTTTTCTCTTAAAGCCCCATTTGATGAAGTCAAATGGCTTCATCTCTGATTGATGGCTTAGCCCTTAAGCTCAGTAACCCATTTGAGAAACAAAAACTAGATTAAAATCTACCTGTTTAACTAGATGGTCTCAAACTTTCTGGCATCCAGCTGGTTATCTTGAACAGACTTCTAAATTTTCTTCTAGGCTCATCTATGTATTTCTGCACAGAATCCTATGGCAGAGTTCTATGCTATTTTCTTAAGGAGAAGAAAAAACTTCTCTGCATCTCCTTGAAAAGGTTTGCATAGTTTGCTTTACAATGTAAATTTGTTACATTGCTTTCTCTGAAACAGAGTAAGGACTCACAGATAAGATAACATTCTTTAGAAACACAGTCTAAAGCTGACTGTCCTTTTATAATAGTGAGCTTTTATACATTTTAATCAAAACCTATAAGATCCTTATTTGTTTTTCTTGTTTGTATGTATATATGCACATATGTATGTATGTATGTATGTATGTATGTAAGCTCTATGTTATGTCTACATGTTCATGTCTGTATGTGTGTTTGTATTGTCTGCATGATACCAAATTCACTTATAATTGATGCACACTCATTAAATAAATAAGTATACTCTTCAAGTTCATGTGAATTTAATTTTCTAAAGTTTTGATAAAATAAATAGATCTTAAAAATTTGATTTAAACCTTTTATGCATATTTGTCTTTAAGTCAATATGAATCTTTCTTATCTCAGCTCTGCCTCCTGGCCATACTGGGAGAAACAATATCTTTTAGACATTATCCTTGCTTCACATGGCCTCTCTGGATTCCATATGGCCCTAAGTTCCACATGGAAACCTGGGACCCAGAATGGTTAGTGAAAGGGTACCTATGCCAAATATCTCAAAAGCCCTAGTTAACATTACTTGATAAAGGTATAGATTTTATACACTAAATTTTTTCGGCTGGGAAACCATAAATATTTATTTGGTAAAATTAGCTGAGGCTCAAATTGGGCTTTGAGTAATCTGCTCTGACAAATGAACACCTATTTACTAAACTTAATGTATAAAAATGTTCTTTTCAGCACACATCTCTACCTGGGTTTACTAATCAAACAGGATTACATTTGTCTTTGCTAGAGGTCTTTTAAGTTGTAAACCCTGCTGAAACCAGAAAAAGCTTTCTATATATAAATTTTAGGCAAATGAGGTCAATTTAACATTGATAGAGAAAAAAACAAGTATGTAAAAAAGAGGTGATAAAAAACTATGGATATAAAGATGTGGGTGTGGTTAAAGACTAAAAGGAAAATAATTTATGTGTGAAAATATCTGGTACGGTGTTTTCTGTCCTAGAGTAAAATAACTGGCTATTTAATATAGAACAAAAACAAAAAGTCTAAATAATTCATGATAATGGTTTGTATGGGTTGATCTATAAAAGAAAAACTGGCTAGAATTAAAAATAAATTACATACAAATTTTCTAAAAATTAAACATTATCAAACGTATTCTGACACAGGGTTCAGAATTTGCTCTCCTGCAATGGAACAACCAGATTTCCTTTAAAAAATACACTTAACTGCTCTTAATACAAAATTGTAAAAGGTTTTCTTTATCTTTTAGATAATCCATCTAAGAAACTTATTTCAGGTTAATTTCTCGTGCTTTCTCCCTTTGAAATCCTTTGTTGCTTTGGTTTTATTTTTTGTAGTAATTTGTGATATTATTCAACTAAATGTTTTAAGCCTTTCTTATTTGACAAACTTCCCAAAACTAAATTCTGAAAGCTCAACCTTTTGACTTTAACTTTGAGGAGTTCCAAGGGCCCTGGAGCTTCTCGGGGGTATGTAAGAGATGTATCAAAACTAATTGGCTTATTTGATAAATTAGACTATATGGGAAAGCATTGTCAGTACCGAGATGTTATGAATATGTGTTCCTAGGTCTTATAAGGTTCTTGAAAATCTGTGTCTTGATATAAATGCTACCATTCATAATCTTGGTTCAATTATAATTTAAAAATGTTATGTCTTCAAATATTTCATTAAAAACTCTGATAGGTATAGTTTCCTGACAAACTTGGAACTCTAATGAAGAAACTGGTGGGTCTGTGAAATTACTCACTAAGGTCAAAACAACAAAGATTAATTAATGAACTGATTAAAAAGAATTGTGGGTTTTTACAATTTCCTTATTTTAAAACACTGCTGGTTCTCTTAATGTTTTGTTTTCCAAATTTAAGAAAACTCTCTCTCTTAAGCTATCTATAATTGACAACAGTTTGGTAAAATATTATTTAAAACAGAAATAAAAGCATTTCTTTTCTCTCTAGTTGATTCCTCCCACATTTAAAAACTTTAAGTATCTTTATGATTATTATGACAATGTGGCTATTTTCATAAGTTCAGTAAAAATTAACTCTCTCTTTACAACAGGATATAATTTACAACTTTGATTATAAGATAGCATGTCTATTCTAAGTTCCTGATCACTCTTCAGGTTGCTCTAATTTGGCCTAACTGCTGCTTCATCTTTCCCCCAGATGTGGGTCATGACAATCTGGGAATGAGCCTTCCCAGTGCCAAGGGATCTATACAAAAAAAAGACCTTTTCAATCAAAATATTGATAATCAATGCTTTTATGAGGAATGCTTTGATCATAGAGGGAAATAATATCTTGTCTACAAAAGCAGTTCTTTAAATTTTCTTGGCCATAAAGAAGGTGCTTATGACTTGAGTGAGACATCCTGTTCTTAAACAAAAGACTTATAATGGATGAAAAAATTTTCCAAAGACTAGATGCTTTGGAAGCAGTGTCCTGGGTGGGTAAACACCAACAAACTCTCTGGACTGAAAGTGAACTATTATATGGAAAAGAACCCCACTCAGGAGTTTCAACAACTGGCAATTGCACCCTAATTCACAGCACCAGGAATGATGCCGATGCAACAGCTCTGAGATGATGACATCATCGGTCCCCACCTGAAATGAATTAAAAAGGACTTCCTATGCTAAATGATACGAACTTTTCTTTCTTTCTTTCTTTCTTTTTTTTTCTTTTCCTTTTTGTCTTTTTTACTGACCGGTAATGGTATTGCAACCCTCGGTGCCGCGCCCGTACCGGGGACCAGCAACAGGATCGCAACCCTCGGTGTTGCGCCTGCACCACGCTCTTTCTTTCTTTTTTTTTTCTTTTCCTTTTTGTCTTTTTTACTTACCGGTAATGGTATTGCAACCCTCGGTGCCGCGCCCGTACCGGGGACCAGCAACGGGATCGCAACCCTCGGTGTTGCTCCTGCACCACGCTCAGCCAGTGAGCGGGAACCGGTCTCCACATGGAATCTGAACCCTCGGCGGGAGCGCCGCCACGTTCCCAAGCGGCGCACTCTCCAGTGCACCACTGGGCCAGCCCGATATGAACTTTTCTTTAACAAGATGCTTTTGTCTTAACCGTGAAAACTTGACCTATAGCTTTTGCATTTTCTTTTAAATAAATAAATAAAATGGGGGAGATGTAGAGTATACCAACATTTATAAAGCAAATGTATTTCATAGGGCCTAGTCTCCAAAGCCCTGTAGTTTCAGGTTTAGCCCACCTTTTAAAAGTTACACATGGAAATGTTAAGCTTACAAAAGACAGGAAACTTTCCCCAGGCTAAAGTCTCTGTTGTAGATAAAGAATTGTAACAGGAAAATTGCTGGCTCAAGGACAGATGTCCTTGGAGCAGGTTAACCTATTGATTGATATGTGAAGAAAGTTGCTTTATTGTTATGTAAAATTACTTGTGGAAACTGCTGAAGGAAAGGAGTATTTGCTAAGAACAAGCTTTTGTTGGTGGATCGACTTAACCTTTTACAAACTGCATTATGGAATGTCACTTTGTTATTTCACTGATGTTACCAGCCTCTGTTGTTAAACAATACTTAGCCATAACTCCACCTGTGTTCCTTTTCTGTAACTTTCTGGCCTGGAGAATAAATACTGAGATAGAACCCCAGTCTGGTGTTAATTTCCTGAGGAGGAATGCCTCTCTCTTGAGGGTAGCAGGAAATTAACCCCTTTGGGGTGTCTCACTGCTCAAGAGAAATGGGCTATGAGTAATACTTTGTGACCCCATCTCCATCACCCAGGGGGAGAGAGGCGAATAAGAGTGCAACAAACATGAGCATCATCAAAATTTAACACCCACATATGATCCAGTAATCAATTCCCTTTGAATGCTGAGTGACAGCTGTACAATGAAGATTTCTTCCCTGTGTGAGTTCTCTGATATATACTGAGGTGTGCTCCTAATGAAAGGTTTCCCCAAACTCATTACATTCATAGGGCTTTTCTCCTGTGTGAGTTCTATGATGTACAGTGAGGTGTGACTTATAGAAGAATGTTTTCCTACATTCTTTACATTCGTATGATTTCTCACCTGTGTGACTGCTGATATGGAGTAAAACTTGACTTCTGGTAGGAAGTTTTCCTTTATTCTTTACATTCATATTCTTTCTCTCCTGTGTGAGTTCTCTGACATCCACTGAGGGCTGAGTTGTAGAAGAAGGTTTTTCCACATTTATTACATCCATAGGGTTTTTATCCAGTGTGGATTCTCTTATGTCTAGTAAGACCTGACTTCTGAGAGGATTATGCAGTCAGTGCAAGCAGTGTTTCTCCCTGTATGTGCTCTGTGATGTTTTGCAAGGTATGCTTTTTAAAGTAAAGGATTTCTCACATTCAATACATTTATAAGTTCCCTGTGTAGTGTACATTTTGATTTTTAGTGAGTTTGGACTTTTGATAGAATGTTTTTCCACATAGATCACATAGAAACGTTTTCCTCTCTACCTATCTCTTTGGCAATGAGAGTTGACTTATTACAGACCTTCCCATGTCCATTATATTTACAAAAAGTCTCCTCCATATGAACCCACTTATGTGTTAATATTTGCTCTGTGTTGAAAAGCTTTCCTTGTGCACTACACTCACACGGCTGCTGCCCAGTTTAAATCCTGGGATGCTGACTAAGGTGCTCACAATGTCTCTGATGTCTGCCAGTCATATTACAGGCATTTGGCTTTCTCTGCAGCGTGCATCTCATCAGGCTGTCTGGACAGAAGTGTGTTCGGATGTACGTTAATTCCCTCAGAACTCACTTCTGAAGTTTCCATTCTTTGTTATCAGTTTTGAAATATAGTTTGAGCTCAACATGTTTTTCCTGACCCAACTCTTTCCTTGATTCATGTGCTGCTGTTGGTGATTACAACTCACCACAAACATCTACCATGACTCTCTTGGTTCCTCCCAAATAAGTCATCAATGGTCCGGACATCTGAACAAACCTCATGTCCATGAAACATTTCTTAGGAAATTTTCATGAAAAAGTAAAGAAGTTTCTTCCTGTCCCACTGGCACAACATTTTATAAAGGTCCATAATGGGCTAAAAGTATACACTTGTTAAAAGTGTTAAAAGTATATGGTTTTTCTTCTTACTAAATGTAATAAATTATACTACTACATGTTAAGTCAAATTTTTATTCTTTCTTTAGTCCATGCAGAAATATTTGATAAAAATATTTATCCAATATGTAGTCAAAGAGTTCAACTAAATGTTTATCACCTGCTATTTTCAGCCCATTCTTTTCCCTTATTTTATTTTTGTAAATTCATTGGGCATCTTGCATCAATATTTTTGTCTTTATTCTGCTTTGAAGGTGGCAAGGTTTTCTTGAGTTACTTTCAGGTGCAGGATAGGACCATTATTCTGTCACCTAAGCAGGAATATGGCTTACAGTCCATATTCTGCACCTGTTTGTTTAGTTTTCACTCTTCCCTAATGAATGTCTATAGGCTTCTGGGGGTCATTCAAATTACCCAAAAAAAAAAAAAAAAAAGACCCTCTTTTATCTCAGAATGAAGACAAATAAAAGACCCTCTTTTATCTCACAGTACCTGAAGACAGCTTCCTCCAAATTCCCCATATAACCTGACTTCCCCTGCTTCTCAGAACCATAACATGTAAAGGAAGCTCTAGTCCACCACTCTGGTGACCCACTCCCTGATGGTCTAAAGGATTTGATTTTACAAGGCAGGCTGTGCCCACCCTCTTTGGAAAGTCTTCTTCTGGCTTCTGAGATCAACAGCCCTACTATTCTGCCCCCCAATTCCTGGTACACACAACCCTGCTTGACTGATAGTTCACTGTTCCTTTCTTGTGCTTTCTGTTTTTATATCTATTTATATCCTTCACAATCAATTTATTTGAACCTTTGGATCTCAAGTGTTACTCTAGTAGACAGAAGAGTTCGGTCTTATGTTCAGCTTGAAAATTCCTATTTTGATTGGATTATTTAATCCATTCACACTCATTTCTGCTTTCTTTTGTAATGAGAGAATATCTGATAATATAGATTTAATTTTCTTTAATGAATTTTTTCACACTATTTTAAACATATTGCCCTAGTGAGTATACTTGGCTTACCATGTACACCTTATCATAATCAGTTACCAATTAATACTAATTTTATTCTTTTCATTGATGTTTATTCATTGTGGCAGGGGTTTTCACAGTCCACAGGTTTGACACTATTGACTAAGATGTTGCTGTGGCTGCCAAATTGGTATGGCTACCTCAGTGACTGCTCAGTTGGCCACTAGTGCCTTGCGTGTGTGGTTGCCTCAGGTCTTGGGCCTCTCTGGGGAGCCACCTTTCTGGTGCTTGGACTCTGCCGGGCTGCTGGATCACAGGGCAGTACCACAGGGTGTGTGGTCTTTGCTGAGCTTCCACCTCCCATGCTGGACTTCTCCCTGTTCCGTGCGCTCTGGGCTGAGCTGCTGGGATGTGCAGAGGCAACGCAGAGCGTGGGGTCCCCGTGAAGTTCCTGCCTTCCCTGCTGGACATCTCCCTGCTCCGAGCACACTAGGCCAGGCTGGGAATGGAGCCGGGTGTCTGCGGTGCAGCCTACCTGCTCGATCATGCAGTGGTGGCCCCACAGGGTGTGTGGTTTCTGCAGAACCTCCACCTCCCCTGCTGGACATCTCCCCAATCTGTGCACACTGGGCTGGGCTGGGAATGGAGCCAGGTGGGAGTGGTGAAGCCTATCTGCTGGATTGTGCGATGGGGGCCCCATAGGGCATGTGGTCTCCATGGAGCTTCTGTCTCCCCCGCTGGACTTCTCCCCGTTCCATATGCACTTGATGTTATGTTTTTATAGGTTGATTTGTGGGAGAGAGTGACACTAGGGACCATCTATTCCGCCGTCTTGACTGGAAGTCAATACTAACTTAATTATACTTATAGAATTATTAACCTTATATAGCTCTACACACTTCTACAGATAGCTTTATATCCGTACATGATCGACATCCTTCTCTACGTAACTTTTTACGTATTATTATACACATTACAGATTGAACCATAATTGTTATAATTATTATATTACATAACTTTTTTTGTCTTTTGAAGAAAGGAGAGTAAATATATACTCAGTAATTTTGTTGTATTAAACTTCTCATTTATCATTTGTGGTTCTTTTCATTTGATTGATAAATGGGAGTTACCGTCTAGAGACTTTGCTCCCGCTGATTTCATTTGCAGTCTTATTGGAGAATATATTAAAGGAAGAATGTTAAAGGAAGAATACATTAAAAGGTTCTATACAATTGCTTTCTTAACTACTTGAGGGAAGAAAGTAGAAAAATATGTATTTATTCTGACTTATAGTTTCATATTTACCTTTACTGGTGTTCTGTTCAGTCTTTTAGGTGTGATTTTGAATTACTGTCTGGGGTCACTTGCTTCCAGTCTGTGAAACTTCTTTTCATATTCCTTGTCAGGTGGATTTTCCAGCAACAAATTCTATGTTTTGTCTACATTTCACCTTCATTGTTTGAAATATAGCTCTTCCTCTTTTCTTTCTTTTTATAATCGTTAGGTCAGAACATGTTTATTAGAATGCCATTCTTAGATTATCCCAAACAGTACCCACCATCCTTAATCTTACCAACTATTATGATTAAAATGCCTGAGCAATTTTGATCTCATGAGACCACAGGGAATTATCATCGATGGCACATCCACTTACACCAACGGGAACAAATCATGTTAAACAAATCAAGCTGTGACTGTGCTTGTGTCACTCTCAGAGAAAGCACAAATTATTATTAAAATCTATTGATGCGATCCTAGAAAATTCTAAGTTTTAATTACCAGACCCAATGTAATCCAGTTAGTCTAAGACCTTGGTTCCTGTCTCATGCAGTGAACAATGCTTTACTCCTAGATCTATGTTCTTCCTAGATATGACTTACTTTACAACAAGGACATCTGATCCTCCTTTCCTAAGATGAACAGTCATGCACTTTAGGGATTTTGAGTCTTGTCTGTATACAAATACCCTAATTTGATCACTCACCAAGGCTGGAAATTTAGCTTCAGATGGGAGTTCCAAAAGGAGGACACCTTGATAATTCAGACACTAGGATATCTGTTTCATGTCCTTCCTCTACCTTCTGGTGGTTTGCTGGCAACTTCTGGCATTCCTTGTATTGCAGAAGCATCACCCTAATCTCTTCCTTATTTTTAACAAATGTACATGTGTGTGGTCTGCGTACAAATATCCCTTTAAAAGGATACTAGAAATACTGGACTAGGGGCCCATCATATTAAAGAATGAGGTCATTTGAAGTAACTACATCATCTAAATAAGCTCCATAATCAGAAAGTGGTTCATCCTTTCTTGTTAGTTGAATCAAACAATTTTCTGTAGAAAATAAATGGTTTTCAATTGTTTAATTGGCTTTATTTTATAAGAACATTTTAAGTTTTCAGTCTGCTAGTTTTTGATTAACAGTGCATGCAGATAGACAAGTTTTACCCAGAGACCTAGACTACTATAAATTTGTGGATCATAGTTTTTCTCAATCTTGCCAAGAAAGTTTTTGAGGCTAGTTATGTTAATTGTGTCATGACTAAATGACAGCTGTATAAATCTAGAGTTTTCAAAAATGGTTTCTTTAGAACATAGTCTATTCAAAAGACGCATTCTGGCCAGGGACAATTCAGAATCCCCATTGGTGCACCCAATTTCAATAGCGACCCAATACATGAGAGTTGCTACACCTCGGAATAGTAATGCAAATCCTCTTCTTTCTATCAATCACATTTAGGGAATAAGAGGAAGAATGAGTTTTACCATCAGCTCACCCAAATTTCACAGAGAAATACTGCGAGCCTGACAGGTAAGAAAAGTTTACCATTTTGCTGGCTTTGAAACTCTTGTCATCCTCAGTTATGTCCTCCAGAATAGCAGAGCACCTGAGGTATCCTGTTTACAGTGTCACAACTGCAGAGGCCAAGCAAAAGTCTTCTACTTCACCCCTGAAGCTTTATGAATAAAAATCACTGATAAATTTAGAACAATATGAAGACAGAGCAAAACTTGCATTTTCCTCGGATATGCTAACTCTGAAACAGTAACATAAAAGCCTAGACCTGTGAGATCTCACCCCTTTTTCTTTCCCCCCTCACAAAATATTTCCTACTCAATGATGATGTAATATTTTAGAGACCTGTTAAGTGGCCAGTGCTCCCTGACATCTAGTAAATATTGTAGCCACAGAAAATTGCAATAGAACGCTATTTCTTTTCCATCATTTCATAGGTAAAAGCTTCTCGATTTTGCAGGATGCATCCTAAAAGTCTGCAAGTTGAAATAGAGCTTTTATTACTCATTACAAGGTGTTAACCATGGCCAGTTCTCTGATGACTCAGATTAACACAAGACACAAATTTGCACAAGACACAAGTTCACTAGTTCACAAACAATAGGATTAACTGGTTTCAAATGATAGCTCTCACAAGGTTTCAAACCAAACATCCAAATAACATAGGTTTTTGAGAAAGAAATTTCACAGGCTAGCTCACAAGTCAACTTACAAATTCTCAAATCAGACAAACTACAAAACAGTCTCTGAAGAGTTTTAGTCCCACCAACTCAATTAAGGAAAGAATCCCACCAAAAGAATTGTCCGATTAAAACAAGACTCAGTATCTAAAGGAAAACTACTCTTGGTGCCACTGCACACACATTCTGCTTTACTGACTCAAGGAATCTCCTGAACCAGGTCTAGTGCTTCCATTTCTTTTACTCTGAGTGCTGAGATGCACCAAGGGCCAATGGCACTCAGGTCAGCAGCCAGGTGCTTGGAGCTGTCCCTGATATGACAAGACTCAAGACAGCTCCAAGGACACTGCTAGACCAGGGAATCTTTGTGCCACAAGTGAAGCACCCACTTGGGGGCTTAAAGCCCCATCTGGGATGCCAAAATTGTAATCAAACCAAGCTTGGGTATGTTGACCTGATGTGCAGCTAAAGCCAAAATACTGACACGGAGTTGTGGTGAGGGAAATTAAGCTTTATTACAAGGCTGAGTAATGGAGATGAGGTGGGAAATGCTAAAAAAAAAAAAAAAATCCGACCTGTCAAAAAGTTTACATGTAGGGATTTTAAAATACTGGTGGTTTGGGTAGGGGCTGTATGTGTAGCTAATGGACAGCTCTGCTTGGCTGAGTCTCTGAGGAGAAAGAAGCAGAATTTCCAGGAACAAAGATGCTACATTTGGTTTCTACTGTCATCTGGTTCTTATCAATCTATTTCTTTTAACAGTTTCCCTCAGACCAGCACATTCTGAGGACTGAGGGAGTTTAGTTTTTGTCCCTACATAAAGACATCTCAAAAATATGTGTTAAGATAGTGTCTTTTATCCCAGCAATTTAGTGACTGTTTTCACTCTCCTGATCACCTAGGTAGTATCAGGTTCTGCCCAGCTGAATCCCTGTACTTGCTTCCTCAGTTGCAAGGCTCCTGTTCCCAGAGCCTAAATCACTATCAGCTTGGTGGACCAAGGCCACAGCTCACTTTCATAAAACTTTTGGGGGGCTTCATCCAAATGGGGTACCCAGTTTCAAAACTGCTCTAGATTTTATGTTGGCTAGTTGCATGAGCTTGCTTGGGCTTCCATACAAAATACCACAGACTGGGTGGTTTAACCAACAGAAATTAATTTTTTTCACAGCTCTGGAGGCTGGAAGACCAAGATCAAGGTGCTTGCGTGATTGGTTTCCTGTGAGGCTCTTGCCTTGCCTGGCTGATAGCCAACTTCTCATGTCCTCTTTATAAGGTCATTCTCCATGCACAGGAAACCCTGATGTCTCTTCCTATCACACAATCTTTTGTCATATAAACAACCACCAGATTGCATTAGGGTCCAGGCTTATTTTTACCTAACCATGCCTTATCGATATGCTAACTCTGAAACAGTAACATAAAAGCCTAGACCTGTGAGATCTCACCCCTTTTTCTTTCCCCCCTCACAAAATATTTCCTACTCAATGATGATGTAATATTTTAGAGACCTGTTAAGTGGCCAGTGCTCCCTGACATCTAGTAAATATTGTAGCCACAGAAAATTGCAATAGAACGCTATTTCTTTTCCATCATTTCATAGGTAAAAGCTTCTCGATTTTGCAGGATGCATCCTAAAAGTCTGCAAGTTGAAATAGAGCTTTTATTACTCATTACAAGGTGTTAACCATGGCCAGTTCTCTGATGACTCAGATTAACACAAGACACAAATTTGCACAAGACACAAGTTCACTAGTTCACAAACAATAGGATTAACTGGTTTCAAATGATAGCTCTCACAAGGTTTCAAACCAAACATCCAAATAACATAGGTTTTTGAGAAAGAAATTTCACAGGCTAGCTCACAAGTCAACTTACAAATTCTCAAATCAGACAAACTACAAAACAGTCTCTGAAGAGTTTTAGTCCCACCAGCTCAATTAAGGAAAGAATCCCACCAAAAGAATTGTCCGATTAAAACAAGACTCAGTATCTAAAGGAAAACTACTCTTGGTGCCACTGCACACACATTCTGCTTTACTCACTCAAGGAATCTCCTGAACCAGGTCTAGTGCTTCCATTTCTTTTACTCTGAGTGCTGAGATGCACCAAGGGCCAATGGCACTCAGGTCAGCAGCCAGGTGCTTGGAGCTGTCCCTGATATGACAAGACTCAAGACAGCTCCAAGG
>NW_007728486.1:76431-90218 GCF_000696425.1 Galeopterus variegatus
GTAATTCTTACAGTTTGGTCATTAAGAACTGAAGTTTTTCCTCTAAGAGAATTTGTTTTTCTAATTGTTGAATTTTTGACTCTAAATTTTTTAAAGGATCTGATACAGTCACCACCGTGGGAGTGGAGGGCAAATTGTGAGGGAAAGGGCGTGACAAAGGCTGAGCCAAGAATGCATCATCTGGTGCATGGTATTCAGTGGCCTCTGTGTCCAGATCACCCCAATCAACTCCTGAGGGATCAGGATTCTGTGCCTCCTCATCATCCTGGAATTTTAATAGTGGATACTTTTTAGATCTCTTAGGTATGGCACTGGCTGCCTTGACCTCCTCACTCTCATCTTCTAGGGAGATTAGATCTACGTCCACCCTAGGCGGTGGAGAGGGATTTCGGAGGTCAGTTTTGGAACTGGCTTTTAGTATTTTTTCAGTTTGGGCCACAGTTTCTGAAACTTCTGGGGAGTTTTCCCTATCCTGAATCATGTCCCTGATTAAATTCCAATAGGAGAAGGCAGTAACAGGGACCTTTTCCAGCCCAAAAGTCTCATAGAAATCTTGTAAAACATCTCCAACTTGAGACACCTTTTATAATTAATAGTCCCTTCTTTTGGGAACTAAGGACAAAGATTCTTCATGAAATCAAAAAATCTTAATAGGTCACTTGTTTTAACCTTTACTCCTTGCGTCTTTAAAGCCTTTTGTAACTGTCTTATGTAGACGTCATGACAACTTAATTCTTGTCCCATTATTGGACACGCTTACTCCCCTTATCCTGACGTGGCAGGTTCCCGTGGCGGATGAAGGTTTTACTCTTTCGTTTTCAGTGGTTGACCCTCCGATGCGCTGTCTTCCTCACAGTGTCCCCTGTATCCAGTGCCCCACGTTTGGGCGCCAAAAATGCCCTGACCCTTGGGATATTCAATGCAGACCCTGGAGGGGGGAGTGGGAATTGGATGGGACAAGAGACGTGAGAAATGGAGACAAGACAGTATCCTGATCAAGTCTCATTTATTAGCCAGAAGGTCACAGCTTATATAGCCAGCAGGAGGAAATCAGCAGATAAGGAAGTGAGCAGCAGATGGTTTACTGAGAAAATCACAGGGCGGGTTGTTCCGGTAAATGGAAAATTCTCGTTATCTATGGCAAGTTGCAAAGTTACCTAGACCCATAGTGCACAGGAGGGGGAGGGATGGAAGATAACAGCAAACAAGGCTCTGAGGCCTCGAGGCAATAGCTGGGCAGGTTCTTTGGCTCTGGACAGGCAGGCAGCCGGGCTCTATGGCTCTGGACACATTAGTCTTCAACAACCTGGCAGCAGTTATTTCAAGAAAGGGAAATAATTGGGTTAAGAAGGTGGTGGTGATTTGCTTTCTGTTGTGTATTCATACATCTGTGACAATTATATAATTTGATATTTTAATGCAAAATGTATTAACTGACTTGTGTAAAATTTCAGGTGAGAACATAAAGGTTAAAAACAGGTAAACTTGAAACGAGTTGATTAAAAAATGATATGGATGATATTTAATGGCTGAAAAGAATTTCATCCTATGGATGTATTATAATTTAACAAATCCCCTCATGCTGCCTGTAGCTTTGTTTTTACCATCATAAATTATACAGATTTAACATCATGACTGATTATTCTCATAAGATATATTCCCAGAAATGGTAATGAATCTAAGTTTTTTTTATAGTACTAGAAAAATTTTCAGAAGATACTATTTTGGCATACGTGGTTAATAAGAGAAACTTTTGAAAACAGCTGTTTGGTAACTGAAAAATGGGGCACCTTGTACATACTGAAAGGCTTATGGTAGGTTCATAATGTCTCTGGAGGGCAGGTGAGTAATGTTAACCAAAAGTGTTCCAAGAGTTGCTCCTTGAGCAACATTTAGACAGGCTCCTCTGAGCTGTCTTCTAAACTAGGCATTGAATTTACCGATTTTGGCAAGAATCCTGCTTAGTCAATTTAATAATCTTTGTACCTTTGATACACTCTCTAAGTAATTTTCTAGCTACTTACCCCCTCCCCTTGTCATTGCCTATAAATTCCTACTTATCCCTGTTGTATTCGGATTTGCACTCAATTTCTCTACCCTACTGCAATAAAATTGGCTTTACTGTAAACATCTTGAATATTTTTATTTTTAACATTTCAGAATTGTTTTTCTATGACAACTGTTTATATACTTCCCCTTTTATATAGCAGGTAGATTTCTCTGAATTTATCTGACATTCTTCCTTGTTTGCACAATGATGAATATGCATGAGTGGCCTTTACAGCATTACGTGTAACAGCAAAACACATGAAACCTAAATGCCCATCGATAGGGGAATATGGTTAAATTACATTCTATCCATACAGTGGCCCACCATGTAGCCTTTCAAAAATGTAAAGTGAAGTTCCATATGTACTAAGACCCCAAAGATATATTGTTACATGAAAAAAACAATGTGAGATGACATATCTAATACACCATACCTTTAAAACAAACTAACAAACAAACAAACAAAAAGACCAGGGGAGGTTGGGGCAGTGTGTTTGTGAAGCTGTGACAGGCTTGTGTATGAGTCGAATTATTTTAAGAGAGAGAATCAAATAGGTGGTTACAGTAGTTCGATCAGGAAAGGGGAATGAGAGCGTTGGTGTGAGAGGGAGATGATATTCAAGGGAGGTCCTGAAATCAATCCCTCGTGAACACCAAGGGACGCCTCTACATTTACAGGGATTATGTGTGAGTTCTCTGATGCATCTTGAGATGTGAGTACTGACACAAGGTTTTTCCACACATTACACTTATTGGTTCTTCCCCTTGTGTGATTTCTTTCATGTCTAGTTAGGGCTAATTTTTAATAATACATTTTCCCAAAGTCATTGCATTCATATGATTTCTCACCTGACTGAACTCTGATGTTCAGTGAGGTATGATTTACAGTGGAAAAATTTCTTACATAGTTTACAATCATATGGTTTCTCATTTGCATGAGTTCTGATGCCTGCTGACATGTAACTTTCAGTTAAAAGTTTTTCCACATTCTTTAAACTCATAGCATTTCTGACCTGTGTGAGTTCTGTGATGTAGTGAGGACTGACTTCTGATAAAAAGTTTCTGCACATTCATTACACTGAGGGTTTCTCAACAGTGTAAATTCTCCCATGTAGTTAAAAAATAAAAATTTTCTGCACATTCATTACACTGAGGGTTTCTCAACAGTGTAAATTCTCCCATGTAGTTAAAAACTGACTTCTGATAAAAATTTTCTGCACATTCATTACACTGAGGGTTTCTCAACAGTGTAAATTCTCCCATGTAGTTAAAAACTGACTTCTGTTAAAAGGTTTTTTCCTCATTCTTTTTTTTTTTTTTTTTTGAAGATGACCGGTAAAGGGATCTCAACCCTTGGCTTGGTGTTGTCAGCACCACGCTCAGCCAGTGAGCTAACCGGCCATCCCTATATGGGATCCGAACCCGCGGCCTTGGTCTTATCAGCACCGCACTCTACCGAGTGAGCCACGGGCCGGCCCCTCCTCATTCTTAACATACATTTGGTTTCTCACCTGTGTGAATTCTCTGATGCCTGTTGAGGCATGACTTTTCATTGAAGGCTTTTCCACATTCTCTACACGCATATGGTTTCTCGCCTGTGTGGATACTCTGATGTCTGTTGAGGTGTGACTTTTTTGTAAAAGCTTTTTCACATTATTTACATTGATATAGTTTTTCACTAGTGTCAGTGCTCTGATGGCTGCTAAAGTGTGACTTCTGGTAAAAGGTTTTTCTTTTTTTTTTTACTCATTAAACTCAAAGGGTTTCTCCCCTGTGTGAACTATCTGACATCCACTTAATTTTGATTTACTATAGAAAGTTATAGCACATTCTTTACATTCATAAGGTTTCTCACCAGTGTGACATCTCTGATGTAGTCAGAGCAGCTTTATGATAGAAAGTTTTCGTACATTGTTCATATTCATGATTTCTCACCTATATGAATTCTCTGGTGTGCATTAAGTTGTGACTTTTTGTAGAAAGCTTTCCTACATTCTTTACATTCATAGAGTTTCTTACCTGTATGCATTCTCTGGTGGCACTGAGGTGTGATTTTCTGTAGAACGCTTTACCTCATTCATTATATTCATAGGGTCTTTCACGTGTGTGAATTCTCTGATGCTCTATGAGGGCTGATATCTTCTGAAATGTTTTTCCACATTCACCCCACTCACAGGGTTTTTCCCTGTGTGAGGACTCCATTCATAGGGTCTTTCACGTGTGTGAATTCTCTGATGCTTTATGAGGGCTGACATCTTCTGAAATGTTTTTCCACATTCACCCCACTCACAGGGTTTTTCCCTGTGTGAGGACTCTGATGCACACAGAAGTGTGATTTCAGGTCAAAGGTTTGTCCACATTTATTATATTCATATAGATTCTCACCTCTGTGAATACTGTGATGTGCACTGAGGTGTGATTTGCTGTAGAATGTTTCCCTAGATTCTTTATATTTATATGGTTTCTCACCTGTATGAATACTCTGATGCCTGGTGAGGTGTGACTTCTGCTTAAAAGCTTTTCCACATTCTTTACATTCATAGGGTTTCTCACCTGTATGAATTCTCTGATGCAAGCTGAGGCGTGACTTCAATGGAAAAGCTTTTCCACATTCTGTACATTCATAGGGTTTCTATCCTGTATGAATACTGCAATGCCTGCTGAGGTGTGATTCTGTTTAAAAGCTTTTCCACATTCTTCACATTCATATGGCTTTTCACCAGTATGAGTGCTCTGATGTCTGCTCCAGTGTGACTTCCATTAATAGGATTTTCCACACTCATTACATGCAAAGAGCTTCTCACCTCTGTGAATTTTCTGATGCATACTGAGGTGTGATATAACATAGAAAGTCTTTCTGCCTATGTCACATTCATACCGTTTCTCAACATTGTGAATTCTGTGACTCTTGCTGAAGAATGACTTCTCATGAAAGTTTTCTTTATATCCAATACATCCATAGGACTGTTCCTCCATGTGAGTTCTCTGGTGCTTAGTAAGGTCCAATATCTGATAGGAAAAACAGTCACAGTTACTACATGTGTAGGGCTTCTCCCCAATATGTGTTCTCTGATGTGTAGGAATGTATGATTTCTTAATGAAGTATTTCTCACCTTCACTACGTTTATAGGGCTTCTCCCCTGTGTGTGTTTTCTGCCAGTTAGTGAGTTTAGACTGTTTACAGAACATGTTTGCACATACATCACATTCAAATGTTTTCCTCCCTACCTGAGTTACGTCTTGGGCAATGCGAGCTGACTTATCACAGCCTTTCCCATATTCATTATCATTACAGGAGGTCTCTCCCATATGAACCCTCTTATGTGTAAATATTTTTGGTACTTGTGCACTATATTCAGAAGGCTGCTGCCTTGGCTGATGCTTGTTATGCTGACTGAAATGCTCACAGTGTCTGAGGGATTTCCCAGTTATACTAAGGCATTCATGCTTCTCTCCAGCATGCATTTCATCAGGATCTATAGGAAGAAGTGCATTCTGACATACATTAAACTCATCAGGCCTCATTTCTGAATAGTTTCCATTATTTATAAACAGATTTGATATATGGTTAGAGCTCAAATTAAATGAGTTTCCTAACTCAACTCTTTCCTCAGTTGATGTGTTGTTGGTGGTGATTACAACTTGCCACAAATGTCTACAGTGACTTTCTTGATTCTGCTGAATTAGGCCATCAACTTCCTGGACATCTGAAATGAGAAAAAGATAAACATATTTATGAACCACACATAAGTATATCCTATTGAATGCTAGTATACAGGTAAGAAGTTTCTACCCATCTTAGTGACATAATATTTTATAAAAACCCACAATAGTTATTGGTTTTATGAGTATGTTGGTTTTATTCCTAGTGACTAAATACAATAAACTGTATTTATATTTTTTCTAATGTTTAAAATGTTTCTTTTCTAATTAATTTCTCTAATCTTAAAAAATATTTACTAAGGTTAAATCGTGTTTCTTTGTTTCTTTTCAATTCATGCTGAAACATTTAGTAGAAAATTTCACCTACTGCCTAATTATAGTTTTCAACTAAGTTCTTATCCCATGACATTTGTTCACCCTGTCTTTTTCTCTGTTTTATCCTTATAGTATCAGTGGGTGTCTTATGCTGCTCTTTTTCTCCTGATTCTGTTGTGAAGGTGGCAGGGATGTCTTGAATCAATTACTGTGAGGTGGAAGAGAGGGCCATTTTTCTGTAACTTAAGTAGGAATATATCTTAGGTTTAGAATTTTGTACCTGCTTCTATAATTTTCACACTTCCCTAAGAAATGACTATATGCACCTGCAAGATTTTCAAATAATGAAATCTTTACTCTACACAAGATAAAGACCACTTCCTTCAAATTCCTCATTTAACCTAACACCCACCGCTTCTCAAAACCATTACAAGAAGTTTCAGTCTGCCACCCCGGGCAACCCTTCCCCATGTGTCTAAACGATTTGGATCTACAACCCAGGCTGTGTCTGCCATCTTTAAAAACTGGGTTTTTTGGGCTCCTTTTAAATTCAACTTGTATACTCCTTCCAATATCTGGCACATGCACACTGTGCTTGATAATTCTCTGCCTTTGTAGGCTTGTGTTCTGTGCACGGAAGTTTTGCTCTGTTCTAGTTTCATAGAAAATGGAGTCTCCTATATATTTCTCATTCGCTTTGTTGCTTCAGAATGATTTTCAGAATGGGCAGAATAAAATGCCACCTTCAAACTCTACCTCCAAACCGAAATCTGAGTCCCTAAACAAAAAATCCTTGATTAGCTTGGCCACGGGACCAAGAATCTCCTGGTTCTCCTCCCAAGACCAGGACCAGCTCTTTCCTTGCTCCCATCCTGGATACTGCTCAGCTTCAGGATTTCTGGTTTTATGGTACACACAAGGCTCAGTATTGGAACTTCTTCCTCATTTTCTTATCAACTCCATAGATGATATGTATGAGCATGATTTTAAATATCAGCTCAGCTGTAGGATGTCAATTTCCAAATTTGTATGTCCAATAGTTATGTCCACTCCTGAATTCAGATTTTATATTTGTCTATGTATTATATGTCAAAATTAGACAAGATTTAACTTGAAGCTTTGCCAAAGTAAACACAAATCCCTCTAAAACTGCATTCTCTGAACATCCTTTCTAAAATTTCACATCCTGTATTTCTCTGTGGTTAAAATATTCCTCACAGTTTTTATACAACTAATTAGCATATATTATTTTCTTGTTTCACTTTCATCACAATGTAAGCTCTTTGAAAGCAAGACATTGCTGTTATAAGTACAAATATAAAATTATCAGTGCTTAGGGGCCGGCCCGGTGGCGCACTGGATAGTGCGCCGCTTGGGAAGTGCGGCGGCACTCCCGCCCGAGGGGTCGGATCCCACATACAGACTGGTTCCCGCTCGCTGGCTGAGCGAGGCACGGGAGCAGCGCTGAGGGTTGCAATCCTGTTGCCGGTCCCCGGTCCGGTACGGGGGCAACACTGAGGGTTGCGATCCGTTGCCAGACATGGAAAAAAAAGACAAAAGACAAAAAAAAAATTAAAAAAATAAAATAAAATAAATTTATCAGTGCTTAAAACTTGATCTATAAAAAGTGCTGAAAGAATAACCAAATGTGTAAATATCTGTGTTATAGTCTGAATGTCACTCAAAACACATATTGAAGGTTGATTCCCATTGTGACAGTGTTAAGAGGGTGAAAAATCCACGTATGGTATGTGAAACATAGGGAATTTAGGAAGTGAGCAGATCATGAGGGTTATGAACTCATAAATGAATGAATCCATTCAGGAAGTAATGGTATTATGAGTTATCAGTTAGTAGACACGTGGCTTTATAGGGAGAGGGAGACAGCATGTGGACATACTTTTGTCAATCTTGCCATATGGTACCCTGCACCACCCTTGGGACTCTGCCAAGAATCACCACCAGAAAGAAGGCCCTCACTTCATGCAACCCCTCAACCTTGGACTTAGCCTCTGAAATTGTTAAGAAAAACATTGTTTCTTCATAAATTTCTGGTACTCTATTGTAAGTAACAGAAAAAATACTTAAATGTTCTGAAAAATTGTGCATGAGTATGGAGGAAAAGAGGTCAACTGAGAATACTGAGAAAGTGAATAGCAAAGAAAAATGTCTAAGAAGAGAAATGTAGGGATTAGAATTTAGGTAAATATTTTCAAAATTAGGCAAAATACAATGTGGTACTATACATGAAAGAGCCTTCCGTGGAAATTATATAATGCATGCAGCCTAGCTGTCCTCGGGTCTGGAACCAGGGAACAATTCCTACTAAGACCTGAACACTGCCCACATCTGCTGGGCTTTACTCTTTCCAGCCTCACTGTACAGTATCCACCAACTGACCTGGGAGCCTCTGGTTTGGGGGTTCTTCTGTTGTCCATGGCTCTGCACCTTTCTCCAACTTGAAGATCAACCCAGGTTTGGTAATGCAGTGCCCTGTTAATGAGAAATAATGTTGGACTTTGTAAAACCACTAAGTTAAATCCATGGAAAAATGACAAGAGCACAGCTTCAGAAGCTGGACAATGAATGGGTCAACTTGAACCTTTCATTAGAGGGAAGACACTCACATTCTTCATGAAATGGAATCTTACTGAAATAGCATTAAACCTTATAAATGGTGCCCATATTTACCACAAACAAAACTGTGTCATTCCAGGTCATTTTGGGGAAGTTTCACCCACCCAATGACACCATGCTGCTAGAGGTCTCCAGCATCACGTCCCTGTACAAGGTCCTCTGAGCATCATCCAGGTACTGCCATTCTTCCCTTCCCAGGTGAAGTACACAGCCACAAGGTCCTCTGAGCATCATCCAGGTACTGCCATTCTTCCCAGGTGAAGTACACAGCCATATCCTCAAAGGACACGAAGCCCCTGTAAGGGCACATTTCTGGTCAAGTCAATTCACTAGCCTTGGGTCACAGAGAAATCTGGTAGTTCACAGTTCCGTGCGTGCATGTATCATACATACCATACATAAGATGCAGATTCTTAGTACTGTATATAGTGGGAGATAAGAAAAACCACAGAAGAAATATCCTGACACTGTTGTAATTTATTTGTTACTAAAAACATGATTATAAAGCTTCCCATATAGATCTAGAACCATCCTTGTTGCTTGTGATAAACACATGAATAAAATTCTGCCCCTCCAAGGAGCTTATATCTGGTGTAAAGGCATAAGTACAAATATATACCTGAAATAATGTCTGATGAACTAATTTAGACAGAAGTTCAATGTAGGGGTAAGAAAGAAAGAGAACATAGTTTCAGTTTGTATCCAGTTTGCACTGCACTGAAATGCCAGAGATGTGCTCCTTCATGCAAACTATGTATTCTTGTGACTATAAGGAAACAACAAATATGTAGTCAGAAAAGCACAAAACATGCACCATGTTGATGGAACTACACACATCACTCTGTGTAGGTTAATGGCACTGCTGTGTTGAGAGATAAATGCAACACTGAAGCAACTGATTATGGAGTGATTCTGCATTTCAATATTTGGCCAAATACAAACAACAATACATCTTATGCACTTACTCTTGTTTTTTAATTACCTATAAATAAATAAAAAGCACATACAAAGGCAACCCAAAATTTCCTCCCTACATGCAAAAGGATCGCCTCTGTCCATATCAGGGTGGACACTGCCACTTCCCAAACCACAGGCTGTAAATAATGAGGTCCTGTCAAAACAGCTACGTTATTGACCAGATTTGCATTTTAACAGTCATCCACTAGAAGGAGAATGGGAAAAGTTTTAAGGGAGAGTCAGAGGGGAAGAATCCAGGTTGAAAGAAGGCCATCTACATCAGACAACAAAGCAGGAAGCAAAAAGGAAGAGGGTCCTAATTCTATAAAAGGGAAAAAATTAAAGAAAAGAAAAAGCAGAAACATAATATAGTACTAATCTGCTGGGCAAAAGATAAAAAGAAGACTTTTACTCTCAAGCTATATGCATAATCACAGGTGGTAGGTATGGCACTGTATAAAGTCAAATTATCTGAAAAATGGGAGAAAAATATAATGGGCTGAAGTAACACAGACTTGGACACATCATATTTGAAATATCTGTGGGAACGTCCAAATGGCAATTATATGATTCCAGAGTCTAGGAGAGAGATGTAAGCTGAAGATAAAGATTTGAAAAGCATCAGAATTTCACTAGTATCTGAAGCCCTTAGAGTCAGTGAACCCAAGAGATAAATAAAAAGAAGAACAAGTACAGAATCTGCAGAAACACTAATATTTGATAGCTGAAGAAGAGAAATATAGTATAAAGACCAAGAAGAAATTTTCTTAGATTATTCCATGAATAAAGGAAAGCTCACTATTAAGACGTTTACCAACAGAACTCATCATATTCCCAGTTCTATGAAGCAAAATCCTTTAATTATTTGCATAGACATTAAAAAGACACTTTTAGAGGCTAGCTGGGTACTTCACTCAGTTACAGCGTGTTGCTGATAAACCACGGTCAAAGGTTCAGATCCACTTACAGGCCAGCTGCAAAAAAACAAACCAAAACAACACCCCCCACAAAATATACCTTTAGTTTTCTATTTGTGCACATGAAAAGCTTGGAAGTCGACACTCAATCCTAACAGTAAAAAGTGAAAGAAAAAGTATCAACAACTCTTTCTGGATCTGTAAAAGAGAAGATGACACAAGGCAAATTATGGCCCAGAAGATTAGAGATTGCTGTGGATTGAACATCCCCTGAAAACTCATTAAAACTTAAACCCTTTTGTGACAGTCTTAAAAGGGTGGAAAATCCTCCTATTGTAATCAGGAGGTGGGGCCTCTAAGGATTCTGATGGATTTAAAAGGAGAGCAAGCGAGCAGGTCACCTCTCTTTTGCTCAGCCCTTACTCACCATGTGATACTCTGTGTTGATGTAGTGAGTCACCACCTATGAGAAGGCCCTCATCAGATGTGTTGCCTGGACTTTGGACTTCCCAGACTCCAAAACTATAATAAACAAACAAACAAATAAATACATTTCTTTATAAATTACCCAGTGTCAGGTATTCTGTTATAAGCAATAGAATTGGATTAATACGGAGAGGTAGACAGCCAAATACACACTAATGGGTTACAGCAACAGAGACTTGGAAACCACCATGGGAACCAGTGGAACTGGTGGAGGCTCCATGTGAACAACTCTGAGAATTTATTAAAGACTCCAGAAGGACCCAATTATAAGTGGACCACTACAGTATTGTAACATTTACCTCCAAAAACTTAATCAGTTGCTTACAGTAAATAGCAAAGAAAACTCCCATTCCGCTTCCACCTGTGGGAAGAGAAAAGGCAATCGATTTTGAAATATGCCAGAGCACTAGGTCCTTCTTACCAAGGCCTACACTCAGAAAAAAATACTTAACAAAAGCCCAATCTGCTGATTATCAGAGCCTAAATGATCTGGGTTAAGGGAAATACCCAACTCCAGCCCACTCCAGCCTTCCACGTGGGAGAAGGAAATATTCAATTCCGGCTCATACCATCCACCCTGTCCCACCTAACGGGGGAGAAGAAAACAAATTGAGAAAACTTGTGAAACTCACAGTCCAGAGTGGGAGAAGGAAATATTCAATTCCGGCTCATACCATCCACCTTGTCCCACCTAACGGGGGAGAAGAAAACAAATTGAGAAAACTTGTGAAACTCACAGTCCAGACAGAGACTAACTTATGGACTAAGACTTAATCATAGAAATACAGAACATTTTGCCAAGCAAACAGAAAAGAAAAACGAGCTGGAGTAACTATACTCATATCAAACAAAATAGACTTTAAACTAAAAACCATAAAAAGAGACAATGAGGGTCACTACATAATGATAAAAGGACTGATGCATCAAGAAGACATAACAATCATAAATATGTATGCACCCAATATTGGAGCACCCAGATTTATAAAACAAACTCTATTAGAACTAAAAAAGGAAATAGACACTAATACTATAATAGCAGGGGACCTGAACACCCCACTCTCAATATTGGACAGATCAACCAGGCAAAGAATTAGCAGAGAAACACAAGAACTTAACAAAACTTTAGACCAATTGGACATGGCAGATATCTACAGAACATTCCATCCAACAACCTCAGAATATTCATTCTTCTCATCAGCACACCACATACCACATACACACCACACACACCACACAATACACAAACATGCGCATACCACACCACACAGCATACACATACCACAAACATACTTGCACATACCACACGGTGTACACCTACCACACCCACATGCCCAACACACATGCACCACACACCACACACACATACACCACAGATCATCTGGATCATCTGGAAGTGAGCTCCCAGAATTGGACCCTGTGTTGAAATCCTCGATGGTTTGGGAACAACTAGGGACCATCGTTCCCTGTGAAAAGTCACGCGGCAGCCTGGCCTGTGCTCACCTGCAGACTTGCGGGGGGTCTGGGCAGCACAGCTGGAGGCGGGGAAGAACTCAGGAATGTGCTACGAAGTCCAATAAAGGCACGTTTCCTCGGACCTTTGCTATTTCTGTCAAGAGTTCTATGCCACCCAAAGTAAAGACAACCATTTATGAGGTAACAGAAAGAAAAAGGTTAAAGCTAATTGGGCTCAACCTACGTCCTTTAAACATTAAGTCCCCTCATTTGACCCTAACCTCAGGGAGACTTTCCTTTCCCTTTTCTTGGCGGCTTTGCCTAGCCCCCTAGTCCTTTCCTCCCTGAGCTGTAAGGGCAGGATCAATGGCCTTGGCAGCAAGCTGAGAGCAGAGGCCGGTGCAATCATTAGAATGCAGCAAGCCAGAGACCCCCGAGTCAGCCAGCCCAGCACAGTGTGAAGGGTCAGACCCATTGACCTCCAGACCTGGCCGCTCAAGCTGCTGCTCCTCAGTAGGTGGCATGTGAATCCCACAGAAAGTGTGGATAGAAAAGTCATGAATCCTGTGGGCCCACCCCCAGAAAGTGGTTCCTTGGAGAACTGGGAGGACTGAGCCCAGTCCTGTGGCTGGGGACAGTGGTAAATGTCAACCTAGCGGCAGCAGGTGTCAGTTGCCTCACGAAGAGCTCTGAACTGGAGTCCTTTCCACCCCCTTCCCAGCCAAAGGGCCAAGCAGGGTGAGGGCTTCATAGCTCTGCACGAGATCAAGATCATCCCTCGGTGTACACATTGCACCAGGCATATTAAAGTAGAATACTCAGAGCCACTGGGACCAGCATACTAGCTGCCAGCCCATTTCTCACCAGAGTTACACAGCGACTAGGGGTTGTCTTCCAAAATGAGGATTGCCGGGATATGCAAAATATTGTCACCAAAGAGGGTCTGGACAGTTAGAATAGAGGATGATTAAAGGAGCAAGGAATCCCGAGAGTTTAGTGTCCAGTTTCTCCGTGAGTTTGGGAATTTGTTCTAGTTCTTCAAGCAGGGATGATTCAGCTTCTGCTTGAACACTTCTGGGGACAGGGACCCCTCTTTAGAAGTCAGCCTACTCCATTATGGAAGAGTTCATTCTTCCTTCTTAAATGGATGTAAAGTCTGCCCTGTGGAACTTTCACCCACTGGTCTGGATTCCACCTCTGAACCTCGACACAGGGCAGGATGGCCCGTATCTCAGCCACTGAGCACAGCCTGCAAGGGGGTCTGTTGGAGGAGCTGGAGTGGGCTGGCAGCTGCTTGGATCAAGGGAACCT
>NW_007728486.1:91218-104316 GCF_000696425.1 Galeopterus variegatus
TTTTTTTTTTTTTTGAAGCTCTTACAACGAGAAAATGGAGGGGACACATCTGGGTGGGAGGGGGGAGAGGGAGGAGGGAGGGAGGTTTTGGTGATGGGACACAATAACTAACTACATTGTATATTGACAAAATAAAAAAAAAAAGAAATACAGAACATTTTGGCTATGGTCTGTGTGTCCCCCACAAATTCATATGATAAAATCTAATCTCTAATGCGCTAGAATTAAGTGGTGGGTTCTTTCAGAGATGATTAAGTCATGAGGACAGATCCCTCATGAGAGGGATTAGTGCCCTTATAAAAAAGACCAAAGAATGCTTCTTTTTCCCTCCCACCCTGTGAAACAGAGCTTCCTCATCTGCACACCTTACCACCACATACTGAATGCACATTATCACAGTTTCTTTTACTCAGTGCATCGTGTGTGGAATTAAAAAAACAAAAACAAACAACAAGGCATTTTAAAACATTAAAAAAACCTGTAACAAGTGACAGAATAAGCATCAGAGCAAGACATGGCTAGGATGCTGAAATTATTAGACAGGGGATTTTTGAAAACTCCAACTGATATGCTAAGGGCTCAAATGAATAAAATAGGCAGCATTTAAGAACTGATAGGTAATGTAAGCAGAGACAAGGCCCAAGAAAGAAATACTACAGATCAAAACAATCTATCAGAAGTAAAAAATGTTCCCCATACCGGCCAGCCACCAACCTCAAAACCAGAAGAAAAAAGTCTTTGATTGGTTTCTTAGTAGACTGGACATAGCTAAAAGAAAGAAAGAAAGAATCCCTGGGCTTGAGGGTACATGAAAAGAAACTTCAAATTAAGTCTGGCACGGACGGAAAAATACCACAAGTCCTCACTCATAAGTGAGAGCTAAGAGAGAAAGAGGTAAGGAAAGAAAGACTGCAGTGGTCTCTTGAACTTACAGAGGGAGAGAACAGACCTATGGTTGCTGGTGAGGGGGAGAGGGGCTTTGGAGAGAGATGGAGTGGGGGAGATGGGGAATAATTGCAATTTGAGGTGGTGGACATGCTGACAGCATTGATTTGCTCATGACAACATCAACACAGGTGCTGACACTCAGCTCTTGCCCCATAAATATGTACAATCAATAAAAACAAAAAATAAAAATTTAAAAATAAAATAAAATGTAACCAAAAAACCACAAAGTCAAGGTAAAAAAAGAACAGATATAATATCCAAAGACGGTGGGACAACCACAAATGGTGTAACATAATGAGAATACTAGAAGAACAAGACAAAGAAAGAAAGAAAAAGACAGAATAAATATTTAAAAGAATACTGTCTGAGAACTTCCACAAATTTATGTCAGACACCAAACCAAAGATCCAGAGAGCTAGGATAATACAATGCAAGACAAAAGCCAAAACCTACATGTAGGTGTGTAATTTTCTAAATACAAGAAATCAAAAATAAAGAAAAATCTGAAAGAAGCCAGTGGAGGGGGAAACATCTTACTTGGAAAGGAACAAAGGTAAGAATTACACCCAACATTTCCTCAGAAACCCTGCAAGCAAGAGAGTGGAGTGAAATATTCAAATGTTGAGAGAAGAAACCCACCCACCTAGAGTTCTGTACACAGTGAAATCATCATTTGAAAGTGAGTAGAAATAAAGTCTTTCTCAGAGAAATGAAAACTGATTGAATTAGTTTCCAGTACATTTATTTGTCTTGCAAGAAATGTTTTTCAAAAAATTCTATAGAGAGAATAAAAAGATACAGGTCAGAAACCTGGAGAAACATAAAAACAAAAGGAGAACTAAAGAAGAAATAAGTGAAGGTTCGATATAAACTTATTTTTTGTATTTTTAATCTACCTAATAACAGGTGGCACACAATGATACTAGTAATAATGCATACAATTATGCATTTACATACACACATACACACTCACACAGTCACACAGGCTTATATATAAGAGAAGTAAGGTGACTACAATGATGCATGGGAGCACGGAAGGGAGGAATTAGGATTATGCTGTTAACATAAGGTGGCCACACTGCTCATGGAGTGGTACGGTGTTAACTGAAAGTGGACTTGGATTAGTTGTAAGTGTATAGTTTAAACTCAGAGCAACTATTAAAGAAAGTCGAGTGGAACTAAAATTATGTCTACAAGGACCACAGATTAAATATAAGGGCACATATGAATTCAAAATAAATGTATAAAGAAAAATGCACAATGCTAACACTAGGAATAGGAGTATTTATTTCAGATTCAGCACATTAAAAAAAATTTTTTTTGACCAGTAAGGGGACCATAACCCCTGGCTCGGTGTTGTCCACAACATGCTCAGCCAGTGAGTGTACCCGCCATCCCTATATAGGATCCGAACCCGCGGCCTCGGTGCTATCAATGCCTCACTCTCCCGAGTGAGCCACGGGGCCGGCCCTACAGCAGACTTTTAAGCAAGGAAAATTACAGGAAACAAATGGCAGTTCATCATAATGTAGGAACTTAGTCTCCAAGAAAACAATGATTCCAGACATATGTGCCTAATAACAGATTGTCAAACTACCTGAGGCAAAAACAAAAACAACTGCAAGGAGAAATAGATGGAGCCACCATGATGACTAGAGACTTCAACACCCTCTATCTAAAATGGACTGATCCAGCAGGCAGAAAATCAGTAAAGACATAGCTAAACTCAACAATAAGATCTGGATAGAATTGATATCTACAGATTACTTCACCCAACAGCACAATAGATATTGTTCTGAAACTCACTTAAAACTATCACCAAGAAAAATGACATACAGGGCCATAAAACACACTTTAGAAAACTTAAAACAATAGAAGTCACACAATGCATGCTCTCATACCACCATGGAATTAAATCAGAAATCAATAAAAACACAATAACTCTACAAAATCCCCAGAGTGACTAAACGAAACATTCAAATAATGCATGGGTCAAAAAAAAAATTAAAGATATTTTAATTAAATAAAAATATAACACAACTTATGAAAATTTGTGGGATACAGCAAAAGTAGTACTTTCAGGAAAATTTATAGCATTCAATGCATATATTAGAAAAGAAGACACATCCGAAGTTAATAATCTAAATTTCTACCTTTAGAAACAAATAAACCAAAAAGAAAATTAACTTGGAAGGAAGCAGAAGAAAAGCAACAAAATTTAGAGCAAAAATATAATTGAAAACAGGAAATCGAGAGTAAACCACCAACGACAAAAAAGCTGATTTTTAAAAAAGATCCATAAAACTGATAAGTCTATATACTAGGCTAGCTAAAAAGATGTAGAGGACACGAACTACTAATATCAGAAATGAGAGAGAGGACATGACTACATTTCCTGTGGATTTTAAAAATAATAAAGAAACAGTATGACCCTTCTCTGTGTACACATTTGCAGTGGATTAAATTATGTCCCCCCAAAACTCACTAAAGCTTGAATTTTGTTCCCCGTGATTTATGTACTAGAAACTTGGTCCCCATTGTGACTGTTAAGAGGGTGGGAAATCCTATTAAGGTAATTGAAAGGTGGGGCCTTGAAGAGGTGATTGGATTGTAGGGCCATGCCATAGTGAATGAATTAAAAATGGTGGTCATGGGCATGGTTTGAAGGGCTTTAAAAGGAGAGTGAATGAGGAGGTTAGTCTCTCACTCTTTCTCTGCTCCACCATTTTTTGCCATGTGAAGACCCCCTGGGTCACTGTTGCCACCCCCAAGACCCTCATCAGATGAGTTGTCTGGACTTTGGAGTTATCAGCCTCTGAAACTATAAGCAATAAATTTCATTTTCTTCTAAATCACCCAGTTCTGTGTATTTTGTTATAAGCAACAGACTAATACAACATTTTATAACCTAGATGAAATGGACCCAGTCCTTGAAAGATACAATTTACCAAAATTCACACACAAAAATAAACAATCTGAATAGGCCTATACCTATTGTGAACAGTGAGTAAATAAATAAGAAGCTTGAGAACAAAAAGCACCTGTCCCAGATGTGTCCACTGGGGAATTCAACTCAACATTTAAGGAAGAAATTATAACAATTCCCTACAACCTATTTCAGAGAATAGAAGCTGTGACACTTTCTAACTCATTCTACAAGGATGGCATTGTCTCAATACCAAAACAGATGAGATATTACAAGAATAGAAAACTACAAACCAGGGGACAATCTGTTAGCTCTGTTGGTTACAGCACGATGCTGATAACACCATGATCCAGGGTTTGATCCCTCTACTGGTCAGCCACCAAAACAAAACAAAAAGAAAACTACAAACCACTATTTATTATGAACATACATACAAAATCCTCAACAAAATATTAGCAAACTTCATTCAACAATGTTTAAAAAGAGTTATGCACCATCACCAAGTGGTATTTATCTTAGGCAGGCAAGGTTGGTTCAGTATTTGAACATTGATTAGCACAATTCATCACATTAAAACACAAAAGAAGGGCAGGCTGGATGGCTCAGTTGGATACAGCACAGCCTTGCACTAGCAATGTCAAGGCTTTGTATCCCTTTACCAGCAGCTGCCAAAAACAAACACACACTAAAAAGAAAAAAAAAAAAAAAGGAAAAGAAAACACATGATCATACCAGTAGATACACAAAAGCATGTGACATAATACAGTACTCAACATTATAAAAACTCTCAGTAAACTAGGAATAGAGGGGAACTTCATCCTTAATGGGGAGAAACTCAAAACTTTCACACAAAATCAGAAATGGGGGAAGAATATACCCATTCAACATCCTATTAACAGTATTGACTAATGCAATAACACAAGGAAATAAAAGATATTCAGGTAGGAAATAAGTAAATAAAATTGTATTTGTTTGAAGATGGCATGATCGTCTGTGTAGGAAAGCCTAGTAAATAAATAGAAAAACTCCTGGAATTAATACATGATGACAGCAAGATTACAGGATACAAGGTTAATATAAAAAGTCAATCAGTTTTCCATATACCAGCAATGGCCACATAGAATTTAGAATTAAAAACACAATCACACAAATTACATTAGCATCACAAGAAATAAAACAGTTGCAAATAATAGATCTCATACATAGAAAATTAGCCAGAATACACAAAAACTCCTACAAAAACAAAAACAATGTGATCAACAAATGGGCAAAGGACTTGTATTTCTGCAAAGATGATATAAGAATGGCTAACAAGAACATGAAAAGATGCTTAACATCATTAATCATGAGAGAAATGCAAATCAAAACCACAATGAGGGGCCGGCCCGGTGGCGCAAGTGCGCCACTTGGGAGCGTGGTGGCGCTCCCACCGAGGGTTCGGATCCCACATAGAGACCGGTTCCTGCTCACTGGCTGAGCGAGGTGCGGGCGCAACACCAAGGGTTGCGATCCCGTTGCTGGTCCCAGTCCAGTGCGGGCGTGACACTGAGGGTTGCGATCCATTGCCGGACACGAAAAAAGACAAAAAGGAAAAAAAAAAAAAAAACCACAATGAGATATCACTTCACACCCAATGGAAAAGAGTAAGTGCTGACAAAATTGGAATCTCTGCACACTGTTGGTGAGAATGTAAAACAGTGCAGCTGCTATAAAAAAAATAGTACAGAACCTCCTCAAAAAATTAAAAATAGGATTACCATATTATCCAAAAATTCAACTTCTGTGTATATAACCACAATTGAGGGAGTCCCTCTGAATCTGTTCTGACTCTAGGGGCAGCCTGACTCATGAATCATTTTCCCCCTTTCTGACTCTAGGGGCAGCCTGAAATCTGTTCTGACTCTAGGGGCAGCCTGACTCATGAATCATTTTCCCCCTTTCATTTCTTGTTCAATTAAACTTTGTTAAATTTAATTTCTTTAAATGTATTCTTTTATCAGATTGGTGTCAGAGAAGTGGGATCCGAAGTAAAACTCCAGCAACCACCAGGATCATCAGGAGATAAGGTGAGGTACCTGTGGAGCAAAATTATTCTCACTGCTCTCTTTTTTCTAACAGAGGTCACGGGTGAGTTTCCTCTCAGATTTGAAGCACCACTAATGTTGTACTCTGAGCTCTCTGATTTATTTCAGCAATATTTTGACTAGGCAGGATGGAACTGGATGTGATAATTAACTGGGTTTGATTCAGTTAGAGGTCTCCAACCTCAGCTAGGTATCTTTTAGATAATGGCATCTGGGACTCCAGCTAACTTTATGTATAAAAACATGTGCATTTTTAAAAAATGGGTTAACTTTATTAGGGATAGCTTGAAATCAACATGAACATGATGGGGGAGTTTTAATTTGCATAAAATTATTTATTTGAGAGGTATATTAGAGAAAAAAAGGAATCAAAAAGGCCCACAAAAGCAATGAGCTATATTCTTTAATTAGTATGCAGAGGTGTGTAATAGACAAGGTGAACAAAAAATTGACTCCTTAAAATATTCATTTCAAAATGCAAATGAAAGTCTTAAGCAACAAATGACAAAATGAAAGACAACCGTTCTTTATCTGTTTCTAACTAAATTCTCTGAGTCCACTAACCCTTTTGCTCAATTACCCTTTTCACTCTGTGGATGATGAAAAAGGAGAGGTTAGATAAAAGCCTTATGAAGTGAGACTATCTGATCAGCCAGGCCTTCTTTCTATAACCACCTTTACTCCATGGTCTATAACTGAGCTTTCATCCATTGCAAAGGACTTCCTTAACCCAAGGAAAAATCCTTCAAAAATTTACTGAAGAATTTAGAATCCTCAGAGGATCTTACAATGCAGGATTCCCTGACCTCTACCAATTTAGTAACATGATACTGAAGCTTGCTGAGGCAGGAAAGCAGATGGCAACAGCAGGGTAGGACAAACCCGAGGAGAGTATTAGTGAATCCTCCAAAACCTCCTCACAAGAAGGGCCAAAAGAAGCTTGAAAAGCTTTTATGTTTAATTCCTAAGATTTTTCCACAGAAAACTGATTGGCCCATCATACAATAGTGCAAACAAACAAAAAAGATGAACCAGTTTCAGGTTACAGAAGTGGCTTAGAAATAGTGTTTGTGAGACATTCTGGGCTCAAAACAGAGCAAGGAGTATTATTGCAGGGGCTGAAACAGCAGTAACTGCACTATTTGTAAAAGAATTTCATCTTGCACTTAGCAGTTTGATTAAAAAGCATAGACCAGAACAAGAAGGTACAGATATGACTGAATTGGTGGCCTTCGCTGAAAATTTCAAGAAGGCTCTAGAACAAGAAAAGACCCCAAAGCTAAGAAGCTTTTGTCTCTCCAAGTATAACAATACAGGGGCCAAGACCAAAGCGACCTTTTCACATTTTTTAGAATCCCAAGCCAGAAGTCCCAGGACAAGAAATTCTTTACCCCGACATGGCTGCCTTTTTTGCCAACAACCAGGACACTGGGCGCATGATTCCTTGCTTTTACATCACTCCACCAATAAGCCTCCTCCCTTTGGGTGGAACTATTTCCCCACTAAGGGGAGCCAAAGAGATTTTAGCCTTCCTCACTGTAATCAGCATTGCAAGGCACTGAGGGGATTCTCCAGTAAATTGCTCCCCACAATACCTTCAAATAAGCATAAAGAAACAAGAGTTAAAATTAATAGGGAATTTTGCACAATAGTGGTGGGTACTGGAGCCAACTTACCTACCATAAACCCCACTTTAATAAGCTAACAAATCCCTCACAGTAAAAAGGTCATTTCTGTGGTGGACACTTCAAATCAAGTTCAACAGGTTCCCATATCTGAACCCATCCAACTGACTTTGGGGCTATATTTCAGAAATACATATCTTTTTACTATGTGATACCCCTCCAGTAAACTTGCTAGGGTGAGACTTCCTTTCAAAGCTAAAATGGCATATAACATTCTCCTCCATAGGAGAAATAATTTTAGTTTCCTGACTCCCCTGACCCAGAACTGTTATGCTCCCTACAGGCAGAAACGGGTAAGACTGAAACTCAGGCTTGTAACACCCCTGAAATTTCTAAAATACCTGAGTGTTTATGGGCCTCTTCCTCAAGTGATATAGGAAGGATTAAAAGTGTGGAACCTATAAAAGTCCAAATAAATCATTCTAAACCTTTGCCCAAATTACCCCAATATCCACTAAAACCCAAAGCAATTCAAGAGCTCTTGCCAATTACAGAAGATTTAATTAAACAAGGATTTATAATTCTATCAGTTCTCGTAACAGTGTAATCCTACCAGTTAAAAAAACAAATGGGTGATGTTGGAGATTTGTTCAAGATTTATGAGCAATTAATAAAGCTGTGATATGTTTCCAGTGGTCCAAAACCCTAATACCTTATTATCTAATGTGCCTCCTGACTCAAAATAGTTCATACTAGTAGACCTCTACTCAGTTTTCTTTAGCATTCTATTTCATAAAGAGTCAACACATGCTTGCCTTTCCTTGGAGAAATCAACAGTATACCTGGACTGTAATGTCACAAGGGTTTACTGAAGCCGCTTCTTATTTTCCTCAGGCATTGCATTAGGACTTCATAACCCTACAGTTTCCTTGAAACTCTATTCTTATTCAGTATGTAGAGGACTTGTTATGCTCTCCCACTAAAGAGTGCTCCAAAATAGACTCAAATCGCCTTTTACAGCAACTCAGAAAAAAAAAAATACAAAGCTTCAATGGAAAAGCTTCAGTTTTCAAGAAGAAAGTCCATTATTTATGACATGACTCCTGCAAGGATCTCCCTCTTACCTGAGAGGACAAACACTATCTAGTTTTCCTTGGCCATCAAACAAGAAACAATTAAGAGGTTTTCTTGGCCTTGCAGGATATTGCTGAACCTGGGTCCAAAATTTTTCTTTAATAGCTTCACCATTATGTGAATGCACTAGAAATACNCAGTGAGCGGGAGCCGGTCTGTATGTGGGATCCGAACCCTCGAACGGGAGCGCCGCCGCGCCTCCCAAGCGGCGCACCACCCAGTGCGCCACCGGGCCGGCCCTGAGACTTCCTTTCAAAGCTAAAACCTCCAGTAAACTTGCTAGGGTGAGACTTCCTTTCAAAGCTAAAATGGCATATAACATTCTCCTCCATAGGAGAAATAATTTTAGTTTCCTGACTCCCCTGAACCAGAACTGTTATGCTCCCTACAGGCAGAAACGGGTAAGACTGAAACTCAGGCTTGTAACACCCCTGAAATTTCTAAAATACCTGAGTGTTTATGGGCCTCTTCCTCAAGTGATATAGGAAGGATTAAAAGTGTGGAACCTATAAAAGTCCAAATAAATCATTCTAAACCTTTGCCCAAATTACCCCAATATCCACTAAAACCCAAAGCAATTCAAGAGCTCTTGCCAATTACAGAAGATTTAATTAAACAAGGATTTATAATTCTATCAGTTCTCGTAACAGTGTAATCCTACCAGTTAAAAAAACAAATGGGTGATGTTGGAGATTTGTTCAAGATTTATGAGCAATTAATAAAGCTGTGATATGTTTCCAGTGGTCCAAAACCCTAATACCTTATTATCTAATGTGCCTCCTGACTCAAAATAGTTCATACTAGTAGACCTCTACTAGACCAGTTCCCGCTCACTGGCTGAGCGAGGCACGGGAGCAACGCCGAGGGTTGCGATCCCGTTGCCGGTCCCCGGTCCGGTGCGGGGGCAACTTAGGACTTCATAACCCTACAGTTTCCTTGAAACTCTATTCTTATTCAGTATGTAGAGGACTTGTTATGCTCTCCCACTAAAGAGTGCTCCAAAATAGACTCAAATCGCCTTTTACAGCAACTCTGACAAAAAAAATTCACAAAGCTTCAACGGAAAAGCTTCAGTTTTCAAGAGAAAAATTCCACTATTTAGGACATGACTCCTACAAGGATCTCCCTCACCTGACAGTACAAAAACTACCTAGTTTTCCTTGGCCATCAAACAAGAAACAATTAAGAGGTTTTCTTGGCCTTGCAGGATATTGCTGAACCTCAGTCCAAAATTTTTCTTTAATAGCTTTACCATTATGTGAATGCACTAGAAATACATTACTAGAGCTTTTACCTTGAGATGACAGTCATAAGCAGGCTTGTAACCAAATGAAATTGGCCTTACAACAGCATCCAGTTTTAGGACTTCCAAATTAAACCAAGCCTTTTTATCTTGTTTGCTCATGAATGTAACAAGCAGGCATTAAGAGTTCCTACTCAAGAACATAGGGAAAAACAGAGGCCCATTAAAGATTACAACCTGAAATTAAGACTCAGTAGCTAAGGCAGATCCTAAGTATTTCAAAAGAGTAGCAGCACCAGCCACGTTGACAGAAGTTTTGTCTGAGCTAGTTTTAGGGAATAAAAAATTTGCAAGTCCCATATAGTATAGAAAGTCTATTAAATTCCCACCACTCAGCATTTTTCAGCAAGTAGACTAACCTTATGAAATTCTTATCCTGTCTCCTTCTAATCTTCATTTAAAATGCTGCAACCCTCAAACCTGCTACTCTATTATTACCTCTGCCTGACAATGCTGAGGACCACAATTATGTAAGGGTAGTATGAGAATAGCGGCCCCTCTTGTTGACTTATGAGATACTCCATTGGATAATCCCAAGTTAATACTTTTTGTTGATGGGTCCTATGCAAAAAATGAAGAAAATATCAGGAAGGGAATGCTGTCACTACCCCACATGAGTTAACAGAGAAGGCAACTCTTCCTCAATTTAAGTCAGTGCAATCTTGGAGGCTTTGGCTCTCACCGAGCTTGGAGAGAAATATATATATTAGCTAAGATTTCTCCATATAGCTAAGGAGAAATTGGTAAATATACAGATAGCACATATGCTTTTCTAGTAGTACATGATTTTGGCACGTTACGGAAACAAAGAGGGTTTCTCAATTCTAGTGGGTTCCCCATCAAAAATGGACTACAAATAGATGAACTCCTTTCTACTACCCTGTTATCATTACAGACTGCCATTATTAAGATTGAACCTCAGAACTGTAGAACTGAACCTGAATATCAAGGTAATGTATTAGCAGATTTTAAAGACAAATCTAACCCTAACCCTAAACCTACCCCTAAGTGTTCAGATATAAAACCTGAATGAACTTCATAAGATTGATCCACATCAACTGCCTTATCACAAGCTATGTAATAAATACTACAATGCACCTGATTCAGAAAAACAAACCTGGCATCTAAAAGGATGTAAACTCAACATTAAGCATGGAATCAAAGAGGGCCCAGATGGCCACCTGGTCCTTCCTGAGTCTTTAAATCTTCCATTGTTAAAAGCTGTGCACTCTACAGCTCATCATGGAGCAGACAAAATGATCTAAATTAAGAAAAAATATTGGTAGGTTGACTGTTCCGAAAATGCTAAAATGGTTTAAAATCAATGTTTAGCTTGTCAAACTCATAATTCTGGGAAGACAAAAAATTCAAGTGGTGTGTTTACACCCCCTGATGGGCCATTTGAACATCTACATATGGACTTCATTCAGCTGCCACCCTCAGTGGGGTTTCAGTATGTTTGCATATTTTCTGGTTGGGTAGAGGCTTTCCATGTAGAAAAACCAATGTTATGAGTAGCTAAGAAATCACTGGAAGGGCCGGCCCGGTGGCGCACTGGATAAGTGCGCCGCTTGGGAAGCGCTGCGGCGCTCCCGCCCGAGGGTTCGGATCCCACATACAGACCGGTTCCCGCTCACTGGCTGAGCGAGGCGTGGGAGCAACACCGCCGAGGGTTGCGATCCCGTTGCCGGTCCCCGGTCCGGTGCGGGGGCAACACTGAGGGTTGCGATCCGTTGCCGGACACGGAAAAAAAAAAAAAAAAAAAAAAAAAAAAAAAAAAAAAAAAGAAATCACTGGTTTTCTTTATGGGGTATCCCTAGAGAAATCTCCAGTGATAGGGGAACTCATTTTACTGGGCAAGTTATAAAACAGTTAAGTAAGGTGTTGCGAACATCATGATACTATTGTCCATATAACTCTCAGTCTTCTGGAAAGGTTGAAAGAAATGGCATATTAAAACTAAAAAAGCCAAAGCTAACTGAGCTGAGTGGGTAGCCTTGGCCAAAGGTGCTGCCATTGGCTTTAATGGCAATCAGATCTACTCCCACTGGAAAACATAAGTTGATCCCTCATGAAATAGTCACTGGAAGACCCATGACCCTAATAATAGAACCTCATGCATCTCTCGATCTCCTAAGCTCTGATATGACTAAATGCTGCAAGACTTTAATGCATTATGCCAAAGTGTATTTCCACCAGGTAAAGGAAGTTTTGGCGTTATGCCAAAGTGTGATCCACCAACTGAAGACAGTCAAATTCTTCATGGTCTAGAACCCAGACACAGGGTCTTCTGGAAATGGCCTCAGAGAAAGGCTGCCCTTGAACCCCATAAGAAGGGCCCATACCAAGTTCTTCTAACCACTCACAATGCAGTGAAACTTCAGGGCCTTGAACCTTGTGTTCATGTCTCACAACTCAAAAGTGCCCCTCCAAACTCTTGGAACTGTATACTTGTTAAAAACTTTAAGGTAAAGCTGACCAAGGAAACTTCTCTCCTGAAGTAGACAGTCATAGAAGCGGACAGTTTTCCTAAGCACAGAGATCAAGAGTTATCTGCCATAATGAAAGCCTTATGCCTTTTTTCCTTTTCTCTTATTTCCTGCTGTCCTAATTCTTTCCTTTTCCTCAAACGAAAATATATAACACCATAATCAGTGGATGGCTTTAGCCCAAGCTTATGCTTTAGCAGAAAACCAGAGCAACTGGGTTTGTGGGCTAATACCAAAAAGTCAGCAAATAATTCCACTGATACCAATATCTTACTGTGTTCCCAATAAGTTACCATGAAACCCCAAAGAAAGAATGGAAAGCTATCCTTGACATTCTAAACATCATGGCTACTTGTTTTCCTGCACTCACTAGAAACAAGAGTCTGACTTTTCCAGTTAGTAATAACGATTGTTACCAAATACAGAAAACCTATCCAAGTGATGCCTCCAAAATGTAGATTGTGCTCCCAGGCATCAGATACTCAAGATCTGAGAATTACCTATGTGGGTACAAACAATTGTTTACAAAATGTCTAGGGTCCCTTTTTCCCAAACGTGGTTACACACCCTTACAGCATGTTATAAAGGG
>NW_007728486.1:105036-149879 GCF_000696425.1 Galeopterus variegatus
TAACTGACCCTTGATCCAATTCAAGTAAGTAGGTGGCCCTCCTTTCCAACTACCGAGGGCCTATATTGCTTGTGCCGAGAATCCACTTATTTTGTGCTGCCTCCTCACTGGTTTAGATCTTGCTATTTAGCCTGGCTCACTGTGTTTATTCAATAGCTTTCCCTGAAGGTTCTCATAACAGCTTCTATGATTAGGGAGCCAAACTGTCAATAACTGAAATTACCACCAACCTTCAAATAGATGAATATAAGCTAATTTCTACTGAGGAAAGATTCCAGCGGGGTACTGGGGGCTCACTTTTGGCAGTATTGGGGTACCCGTGGTATGAATTTTAAAGGTAATCCATACATTGGGAAAAGTCTTGGATTTTGAAGCCAATCAGACCTCTCTGGGTTTCAGACATGTAGAAGTCACTGTTCAAGCAGTAGATGCTAAAGTGTACATTCACTTAATGGAATATTAAGCAGCTTTAGATCTCCTTTTTGCTCAAGTTAGGGGCTTATGTTTAGTACTGAACAAAACTGTATGTTGTACCATCTCTCCCCTGATTTTGTTACTACAGAAAGCTTAATTAGAAAAGTGCCTGACAGTTCTGTTTCCATAGACACTGTCACTACATACATGGATAAAATCTCACAAAAGAAAGGAACACATGACGTGTTTAAAAGAGCAATGAACACTTAGTTTGCAGGCATCCTAAGTGGTTGATGGTAAGCTTGGGTTTTCCAGGGTTTCAAATCTTTGTATGTCCTCTAGTACATCTCCAGGTTATCATGACTTGTGTTACTAGACTAACAGCAAAAATGAATGCTTCTTTATTTACACTGAAGCATATCCTTTATGCTGATAATGATATTTACAAATCCTGATATTTCTTTATGTCCTTTACCCAACCTATCACTTCCCAAAGCCCTTTCCTATCTCCCTCCCATCTCTAGAACCCTTAGGTTTGTTCTCTCCTTCTGAAAGTTCAATGTATTCTGGTCTTTTCTTTCTTTCATTCCTTTCTTCTTCCCTCCCTCCCTCGCAACCAGTTACGAGTGGGAACATGTGGTATTTCTCTTTCTTTGTCCGGCTCATTTCACTTAACATAATTTTCTCCAGACTCATCCATGCTGCTGCAAATGACAGGCTTTCATTCTTTTTTATGGCTGAGTAGTATTCCATTGTGTATATATACCATGTTTTCCTTATCCAGTCATCCATCAATGGACACTTAGGTTGGTTCCATATTTTGGAATGCCACTTCACAGAGAACTATGGTCCTTAATTGCTACCATATCCCGAATGAGGACTATGACCATTTAGACTCAAATACTGTTGAATTGCCTATATTGCCTGAACCTTGACTTGTTTGTTTTGGTTTGATTCATTTCATAAGAACTCTTGCTTTAGTAGTACACTTTGGTCTTTTGATAGTACCCTTTTGATAGTCATCATAGTCCTCCTGCACTGAATTCTCAAAATTTTAAATGTTTATGTGCAGCCATCCATCAAGCATTGAATGGTCTCGGTTTGACTAGATCGGCAATAATGTAAAGGATGGTTCAACTAGTGTGATGTAGAGACTTGTGCACTACATGCCTAGACCAAAGAAGACTTGTAAACTCCATACTGATACCAAAGAAGACTTGTGAATTCCATACCGAGATCAAATAATTCATTTGTGATGGTGACAGAGAGTGGTGTCAATGCCCAAAGTTTTGGTCAATCCTGCAAAATTGTGAGGCTGAACAAAAGGGGGGAATTGTTAAATTAAACTAAAATTTGGCTTGAGAAAGCCTCTGTACTAGCATATTTGAGCTCTTACATATGAACTGTGACCTAACTTAGTACGTACAAATTGAAAACCTAACTTACAAGTGTGCTTCTGTAACAATAGCTGAGTCTCAGCCAATCACAGCAGCCGCACTTCAACCAGTCACAGGGAGAAACTGCGTTCGAATAAGGCGAACACCAAGCTGTAACCAATCCAGCTGCTTCTGTACCTCACTTCCACTTTCTGTACATCACTTTCCATTTTCTGTCTATAATCTTAGTCAGTGGAGTCCCTCTGAATTTGTTCTGATTCTAGGGGCTGCCTGATTCATAAATCACTTTTCTACTTGCTCAATTAATATTTGTTGAACTTAATTTGTCTAAAGTTTTTCTTTTATCACTGCTTAGGAGTTCCAAACAGTATCAAAATTTTTTTTAAAAACTATTTTAAAAGCCAATAGATGAACCAAATGAAAATATTTTAAAAAATATTTGATTAACTGAAAAGAAGTTAGAATCAGAAAAGCAGAGGAACAAAAGGCAGAAAAGACAAATAGAAAATATGTAGCAAAATGGCAAGCCTAAATCCAACCTTATTAATAATTAGTTTAAATGGAATTAGACTAAATATATATGTAGAGAGCACTAACATTTATAAAGCAAATGTATTTCACAGGGCCTATTTTCCAAAGCCCTGTGGTCACAGGTTTAGCCTAACTTTCTAAAATTACACACAGAAATATTAAGCTTGTGAAAGACAGGAAACTTTCCCCAGGCTAAAGTCTCTGCTGTAGATAAGAATTGTCACACAGCATAATTGCTGAAGATTGTGAAAGACAGGAAACTTTCCCCAGGCTAAAGTCTCTGCTGTAGATAAGAATTGTAACACAGCATAATTGCTGGCTCCAAGGACAGATGCCCTTGGTGCAATTAAACCTAATGACTATTGCCATGACAATTATCTTACTGTTCTTTTTGTAACCACCTATGTTCCTTTTCGGTAATTTTCTGGCCTGGAGAATAAATAGTGAGAGAAGACCCCAGTTTGTGGATAATTTCCAAAGGAAGGAATGCCTCTCTCTTCAGGGTTCCGGGAAATTAACCCCTTTGGGGTCTCTCACTCCTGGGAAGAAATGGTTTTTGAGTAATCCTTTTTGCATCTCCATCACCCAGGGGAAGAGAGGCAACAAATCCGTGTGAGGCAAAGCAACATACATAAGTCAGAGACTGTCAGATTTGATAAGAAAGTAAGACCCAACAATATGCTGCCATAGGGATACACATTAAACACTGTATTAGTCCATTCCTGTTGCTTATAACAGAACACCCAGATAGTGGGTGCCTCCCCTTCCCAGTGACCCTGTCTGAAGGGAAGTGTCCCTATAACCGTATCAGTGTACTCACCACGTGCTCTGTGTGTGTGGAGGGGCAGATGACAGGCCACTGGACCTGACTTAGTTGGGCATTCAGCCAGTGCCATAAGAGCAAAAGATTTCTATGGCTCTTGAGAGGGAAAAAGTTTACTCTGTATGTGGTAGAATTTGTAGCAAGAGGGGTAAATTTAAGAATGTTTAAAAACATGACAGGTCTTTTTGAACTATAAACAGACAATGGTATATTAATAAAAACTACAGACAGAATAACTGACATAAATTTATAGAACCAAAAGTTTCAAACTATGAATGCTTCCTGTGTTTACTGACCCTTGTTCACAAGCATCCCACCAACTCCTGAATGCTTTCTCCCCTCAGATTCCTAAGGATGTCACCACATGTGCTGGCTAGAAGCACAGGTCATCATGAGCAAACACACCTTTTAGGTTTTGATGATAATGACCTTTCCAATGGAACAAAGTGACTTTTTTTTAAGTACCAACAGCACCACCCCCCATAGAAATTAGAATACAATGAAAAGAACAAACAAAACTAGCAGGAATTGCCACCAAATAACATTAGAGCTGAGAAACAGGGAGGAGTCCAGGAGAAATCCCATTTCATTGGCTTCAGTCAATAGCATATGTAAGAGAAAAAAGGGAAATGAGGGTTTCATTTTGGATTTGTTGACCTTGAGGACCCTTTTGGATAGCTACAAAGAAGCATTCATCAGAGAGTTCAACCTATGGTCAAAAGACTGGGGAAGAAATACAAGGTGGAGAGACATAAGAGTGCAAACTACAGAGGACTGAATTGGCCAAAAAGAACTGCAAAGTGACAAGAATAGGGCCCAGAATGGAGCACTCTGATGAGCTATGTTAAGGAGAAGAAAGTAGAAAAATTCAGGGGAAAAGAAAGAAAACCATCACTGAGGTCCTGAGAGAAATGAACATAGAAGAATTTCCAGGAGAAGATCATGAACAGTAGTTTTGAATGTGGCAGAAAATTCAAGTTAGGCAAAGACTAGAGAATGGTCATAGGATTTTCGGGTAATTTTGTTATAATTCCAGGCTTCATCCTTGACTCTAGTACAGCCTTCCAAAAGTGTTATAAAGAAAAATGTAACTTTAGCCTGCACTGTATAACTTTAACTTAACCTGCACAAATTGTTCCTGTGAGAACTTACTAAAAACAAAGAAAATATATCTAAAGGTATTTTAAGTGAAGCAGCTTTTTAGAGGTCAAAGCAGAACTAGACACACATTCCAGAGGCCAGCCAGTCTCAAGGACTAACCAGCCCTCTTATCTTCAGGACACCTGGCAGAGCCCAAGTGATTAAAAAAAATTGAACAGTCTCTTATCGGAGTGCTAGCCTGTTGAGCCTGACCATGAATAAAGGCTCTGTCCAAAAAAAAAGTGTATAAAAACTCTCATGTCAAGGAGCTAGGGGCCGCTTTTCCGAAAGGCAAAGCACCCCAGCATGCTGGATAATAAAACTGCTATATCTACATGCCAATTTTATCTTATGTATGTACATTTCTTTTGAGCTATGTTTTACGAATTTCTACTTTTCCATCTTATTTCATGCATCCAATAAAGCTCAAATAACACCATTTTAAAAAGTAAGGAATAAATAACTCACAAGACAATTACTCTTCTTTTGTTGCTCTTGCAAATACATAGAGCACACTCCGGCAGGATAGCTGTGAGAGAAGGTGAGCCAAGAGGATTAGGAGAGAATTATGTCTCAGTTCTAGATTCCCATATTCAAAACTCTCTACACATTACCTGGAAGTGAAAAAAAAAAGCCTCCGTTTATGTCTTTATGCCTCCCCTTATGCCTATTAAAGATGCATCTACAAGTACATTAATTGGTATACATCAGACACACTATTTTGGGGTTAATGAAAACATAAATTACCTACTGATTTAGTGAGAATCTATGTTACCGAAAAACACAACTTAATAATTTAAACATAAAAAAATCATGTTTTCACTGAAATTTATGTTATAGAAATACAGTTAGACTAATTAATTATTTTTCTCTTAATGTAACAATTTCACACAGGACTCCAGATAACTGCTTCCACTACAACACATCTTTCTTTTATATATACCTATATATGTGGAAAGTATTCATATTGCAACCAAACATATTTACCCATAATGATATAGATAAAAAACATAATGTATATTTCCTGTGATGTTACACTATTCTAGTAATGTTGTCCAGTGACAGTTCTCCCTGCATTCAAGCCCTCATATATTATGTTGCAACAATATACTGGGCTGTATATTTCCTGTGATGTTACACTATTCTAGTAATGTTATCCAGTGACAGTTCTCCCTGCATTCAAGCCCTCATATATTATGTTGCAACAATATACTGGGCTCTGCCATGAGACTTGTTTTGGCCAATGACACATTAGAAAATGTCATGCAAACATAGGTTTGAAAAAAACTGGTGCTCGTTTTCTTGGACACTGTCATTTTGCAAAGAAGCCCTGGCTAAAATGTTGGAGAGACAAGGCCTAGCCAACACTCAGCACAAACCACAAGACATGTAAGTGAACCCATCTTGAGCCAAACAGCCTCAGTTAAGGCATCTGGTAACCAAAGCCTCATTGGTAATACAGCAACACTAGCACAGAAACATCCCAGCTGAGCTCACTCCAAAATGCAGATCCATAGATCTTCAAGCAAATAAAATGGTGGATTTTTGTTTTTTCTTTTAAGACATTGAGTTTTCAATGGTTTCTTACACAGAAAATATTAACTGATTAAATTAATATTAAATATTAATTTAAGCCCAGAGACTCAGTATGTTTTTTAACACAGTTATGTGAGGAAGAAAGTCTTAAATTACATCTCAAAAACAATCAACATAATTTTAGGACCACATGTGGAAGTTTTGAAAATCACAACGAATTCCAACTGGATGATCTTTAGTAAGGTTCCTGGTACTAATACAAGCCATGTGAATCATAAAAACCAATTGTTTGCAAATCAGTATTTTTTTTGTACACTATATAAAGTCTGTTCACTTTTAAAAATAAAGACAAAAAGGGTCTGTTACTCATAAGTGAGTATTGCACTGTACCAGGGTATTTCAAAAAATTTATAGCAAAATGGAATGAAAAAAGAAAAGGAATATTTACATGAACCTTTTGAAGCACCTTATATTTTAACTGCATTTTAAAAAATTGGTTTTGAGTGGAAGGAAGATGCAGTGTAATTCTCCCATTTTAAGTAATGGAAAAAAGGCTCCTATTTTATTCCTTCAGAATTTACAATTTTCAAGAACAGGTTACTGACATTAACTGGGAAACAACTGTATTACTTACCCTTTGAAGTGAGATAATTGACAGAAAGTGCTGGAAATAAAAAAGAATAGGCATATTTAAGCCAACATAGGTTAAACCAATGTTTGTCTAAGTTGACTTCAACATGACAAAACTAATCTCAAAAGAAAACAAATACTTGTTTTGACTTAAGTGTGACAAAATGGAGAACACTAGCCAAAAAGGCAGGACCTCTACCATCAACAAATGATGTGACCCTGGGCAAGTCACATTTCCTCAAATCCAACTATTTTCAACTACCAGAAAAAACTATGAAGATAGAGGGACCATCAGCATTATCTCTAGGTGCCAAAATTGGTGACAGGCTAGGTTTGAGAGGAAGTGCGGGAAGACTGAAGGAATGGGAGTGTTTAGCGAGCACTGTGGACAGATCCTCTCCACCCCGGAGAACACCTTCAAGCCCCCCTGAATAAGGAACATTTCCTGGGCCCTCGCCAGGTCTCCTGGACCAAACTCACCTTTCCCTGCCGGAAACCTTCCAGTGTCACCCAGTCTCCCACAGCTATCGAATGAGGTATTATTAATCAACTCCCGACCACTCTCGCGCGGGCTTGCAGAGCTGGGATCTCCACTTTTCGGGGACTCTTGCCTCTGCTCTGAGATGCTACCGAGAGGATTCAGGCCAGGGGGTTGTTCTCTGAGGCAGGATTCCTCCTCACAGGGCTCCCTCCTTCCAACTTCGTAACCCCTCCTTACCCCAAAGTTAACCGGGCCATCTTCACCCAGAACCCCAATCTCCCTCTTAGAAGTCCCTGTCCCTAGAAACTAGGTCACCCACACACTTCCGTAAACGCACACCAGCAGAGCCGCAGGGGACCACAAACGGCACCGCTGCAGAGACACCACGACGCCGCACAAGCACAACCGCGTCATAGCAACGCTGGGTCCGCACACACCTCAGAGGCGTTTCCACGGACACCCGGGCGCGCTTCTCTGGCAGTCGCAGGCTCACGTCCCGGACGGGAGAAGTGAAGGGTCCGCAGGCCGGCACCAGGCTCCCTCCCGGCGGGGCTGCCGTGCGAACTCGCCGCACCCCCCACCCAAGTCTTGTCGCACCCCGGAACTCGCTCCCCGTCCTCGGAACTCCGGGAACCGGCTCGTGCAGCCCGGAGCGTGCGCCCGGCCTCCCAGCAGCGGCGCGGATCCTCCGGCCACGCGGCAGGTGACGCGCAACCGGCTGGCCCTTCCCGGCCCCGCCAGGCCCCACCCACCTGAGGCGTCCCGCGCTGCAGCTCGGCCAAGCTCCGGGACACCCGACCCGCCCCCTAGTCCCTCCCACAAGGCTCCTCTGTCACTCTCCGACCACCTTCACAGACGGGAGAGTCCCCGGAGCAGCAGCGGAAGGGAGAAGATCCAGAGTCCCCGGGTAAATATGGCGGGAGTGGCCGGAGCCGCACATGCGCAGCTGGAAGCCGGAACAGCCCGTCCCAGTCCCGTTCTGATGACCTCAATGGAGGCCAAAACTTCATTTCCCAGAGGGCAGAATGAGCGGAGCGGCACATGCGCAGAAGAAGCAAGAAGGACGTTTTCCAGCCCCGCCCTTGGGACGTCGTTGGACTGGGCGACCTCATTTCCCGCAGATACTCCGGCCTTTCTTTAGGAACCAAAAGAGAAGATTTTGTTTCTTTTCCCAGCAGGGAGTCCTGTTGATGTTGGAGACGCAGGTTCTTGGATTTCTCCGACGAAGAATCCCGTCGGGAACCCACAATAACTCCACGTCCACACGGCGGAGTCACCTTCCCATTCAAAGTTAATTGCAAAGGGAAAGTTGCTGCAGGAGTGTGCGCGTCAAGAGCGCTGTGGTTTTTCTGGAAGACCGATTATATCTTGATTTCTGTGAGAGAAAGGGTCTCTATCTTAATTAGGGGAGAAATATTCAAGGAAAGGGGGAGGAAGAGGGTGTTCTGGTGCTTCCTGCTGTGCAGGCTCTTTGCGTCCTTGCATGCACAGTGAGGGGCTGTGAAGGAAAAGCTCGTGCACAGGGCTCAGTGTTCCCTTAAGTTTGCCCTTTTCGGTCTAGCGCCACGTGTGGAAGATATATCCTCGGTTATTTGTACATAGGTTTGTTTCTTTTTGGTGCGCAGGGGTTGTGGTCTTCCTGATTTTGTTTCCTGTTTGGGGGAAGGGTGGTTAAGCTGCTGTTAGCAGGTGTTAGCTCGTTGTGGGTTCATTAACTGCTAAACCCGGAGGTGGCTAATGTTTACTTAGCCTGACTATTCATGGGGCAGCCTCCCTGGGGCATGTCCCTCTTCTGTCCTGCCTCACTGTTACCAGGAGACCAGGACCTGATGGATCGGGACTGATCTGTGTCCTAGTGACAGCGACGTGGCATTCTCATTTTTCATTCAATCTTGGTTTGACAACCTGGGACATTGTGGGAATGTGGGCCAATTAGTCAATGATATTAATAAGTAAGTTTACGTTTTTTAGTTCTCACATAGGTATAGCTGTTATAGAGTCCACGTCTATTTTTCTTGAGATGCATTTTAAAGTATGAAAAAATCATGTCTGTATTTTACATTAAATTTGTTAGCAAAAAATGAACAAGGTAACTCTCTTGCAAGCCATTAAAAGATGGCTTTTTCTGTTTCTTAGTCTAATTTATGAGTTTGGATGGATTGTATTCCACAGTTGGGAAAACTGGTCTAGTATGTATCATGAAATAAAATACAAAGATCATAGGGTAGATATACTCCATAATCCTTGTGCCAATTTATACTGGCAATGTAAATATTTGCCCAGAAACAGCCAGATCCCATCAATCCATCTATGTATATATCAATCAAATCTTAATAGTTATCTCTTATTAGGGTTGTGTGTTTCTGTGTGTGCGCGTGTGTGTGTGTGATGGACTTGAACTTTGCTTTTTCATCACCAGTTTGTGCAGCAAACTAGGCAAGGAGATCTGTACTAGGATATCTCAAAGTTTCTGTTACACTGAATTTTCTCTTCAAATAGGGAAATGCCAGGCTTGAGTCTTTGGGATTCATGTGGACTTGAGTGCTAGAATGTGAACAGGGGGAAGGAAGGGTGGAGATTGCACGTCACTATCCTTGCAGAGTGATGGAGATGCAAAAGATTACCCAGAGCTCATGTATTCAGAGCAATGAAAAGCCCGAAGGGACTGCACCCAGGGAAAACTCCTTCAAGAGATGAGAGCCAGGCACAGCCCCAAGTCAGGTTTTGCTTTAGTTTTTATTGTAAGGACAAGAAAGTTACAGAAGAAAAACAGGTGGTTGATCAGTCATAGTGAAAACATAAACAAACTGTCTACATGACAGTCTTCATTAAAGCAAGTGTAACTTAAAATAGTTCAAGCAATTTACCATCAAAAGGAGTTATAAAACTAAGCTATGTGATGTACAAAAATAAATAAGGAGCCAATAACCATAGTGCTTAGCTCTCCAAGAAACTCAAAGAAACAGCTTAGGGTGAGATGTGGAATGTCCCCCAAGCACTAACTAGCAGAATATCCTTGAAGATTTTAGCTCACATACTTTCCCATCATTTAGGTTTAGCTGCACTAAGGGCAAATGCCCCCAGAGCAATCACTTTTTGCTGTGCTTCAATTCTCTTATCTACATCAAAGGTTTTAGTCCTGTGAAAGTTTTCTGGTCTTTTCCAATCTTAGCACTTCTACATGTTTTCCTAAAGAGTTGGGCTGTGGCCCCCTAAGCTAGAGGCTCTGGCTTCCTAAATTAAGGACTTTAGTCCTCTACACTACGGGACTTTGGTCCTTCTAAGATACAGGCTTTGGGTTAAACTAAGGACTTTGGTCCTCTACACTACAGGCTAAACTAAGGACTTTGGTCCTCTGCACTATAGGACTTTGGTCCTTCTAAACTACAGGCTTTGGCCCTGTGAAATACATGTGTTTTATTTCTGTCTCATTAATGTCAGTATCCTCCACAATTGGGGCTGGGTGGATGGGGCCTGTGAGAGATTGAACTCTTGCCCAAGACCTATCCCTGTTTCTCCCTTTTCCTGATGTATGTCCTGCCCAGTTCATATTCCTGTTTTTTCTCTGATTCTAAAATTGTCTCCCAGTGGCTCTGTTCTGCAGATCCAGGGAACTTAGCATACATATCCCCAGAGCCTTCTCATCTCAGACTTTAGAAGCTTTAGGCCCCCTTCCTTGAAATCCTAGATCCCATGCCTCTTTAAACTCCATATGATAATTTAAAATTTAAAATTTATATGATATCTTGGGTTCCTTAAATACAGGATAATTGCCAGAGATTGGGGGGGGGTGGGGGGGGGGGGGGATCAGTGCCTGATATTTCATCCTCTAGGTATGGTTCAACATTCTTTCTTCTTGTGGGTCTCAGTCTTCTATTCATAAAAATGGAGACAGTAATACACATGTAGATTGCAGCCCTCACCCTGATCTCACTTCTAATACTATAAGAAGTTCTAAGAATGCAATTCCCTTACTCCCCATATTAAGGTAAAGTCCTCAGAACCAAGGAGAGGTAGCTCAGGGATGATATCTACATGTTTCCATATTAGCCATATATTGTAGTTTTCAGTGTTGAAGTTTACACTCCCATCCCCCACCCCTTTTTTCACATCTTGGATCCAAACCCTTGACCTTGGTATTATGAGCACCACGTTCCACTGGGTGAATGAACTGGCCATCCCCTCAAGTTTACACTTCTGTTTTTAAACTTCTTTCCAGGTATCATACTTTTGATTCTATTGTAACTACAATTGTTTGCTCAAGTTCATATTTGTATTCCTTTACTTTTGTGCTCAGTTGACCAAGAAAATATCCACCCTTTTCCCCATTTAAAGTTTAAGGTGGATCTCCTGCAAACCAAAAAGAGAATATGACAAGGGGGCAAAGAGAGTGTGCCCAAGGGTCTACTTCCTCCTCTCTTTATTCACTGCAGGGCTCTTCCCTGTTGAGACATGGTCAAATCAACACAACAGGTTATGTCCACAGCCAAACCAATACAGTATCTACCATTCTCTTGAAACTGCAACTCTGCGAGAGAGGGAACATTTCAATCCTGATTTTAAAGATGAAGAAATGGCACTCAGAAAATTTGAATAATTTGCACAGAACACAAATTTCAACAAGCAAAGCTGAGACTCAATCTGCCTGGGTAAAATGATCTCACGTTCTTCCAGTCTACATCACAACCACACATCTGTGTGCTACTGCCACCCCATAACCCTCAAAAATTCAGGTCAATGGACCTTTGCAGGACAAAAATGGAATGAGAGAAGCAGGTGGATTTGAGTGAATGAGGTCACAGTGCCAGTGGGCTGGGGTGGTGCAGTGGTGTTATAACAGTTATCCTGGTCTCTTGAGCTGCTGCCCAGCACACTGCACTCTCCAGCCACTCAGGAAGTGTTGTTTGAAAAACAAAAACAAATCTGAGGCCCAAGTGACTGCTGTTTTGACTGGAGGCTTATCATGATTTTTGAGGGAGTCGTCCATAACTGGGAATCTCCCTCTACCTTCAGAGTCTGTTTCCTGATCACAGACAGCATCCTTCGTGGTGTCTTTGTAGCACGATGATGTGATGGGAGCCCAGATGCAGGTAGATACTGTTAAGCCAGCTGGGGAGAGAGGCAAAGGGCAGCTGAGCAATTGGCCCAGCTCTTCATGGACTCGTTGGTGGAAGAGATGAAAAATGACTCCTTCCCACCAACCCAACCAGTCTGGTCGTTATCCTGTCTTATCTTTCCCCATCACGGGTACTGTGCTGCACATTTCCAATGCCACAGAGTCTTTGGGGTGGGTGACTGGGAGAAGATGGCCTAGCTCAGGACCTAGCATGGAAGGTGCCCAGGTCAAGGTTCCTGAAGGAGTTTCAGCTAAAATATTTTTCAGAATTCCCAGGAAGTTTGATGTGAATTCTGAAAGAGAGGTAACATGCCTATTTCTGGTTCTGGGGTATCATTTGTGTGCTCAAATAAGTCTTCACAAATTTTCCTTAGAGCATAGGGTTCTCAAAATGTGGTCCTCAGACCATCAGCACCAGCTGGAACTGCAAATGATGGGCCTGCCTGAGACTCACTGCATCAAATTCTGGGAGTGGGGCCCACAATCTGTTTTAACAAGCTCTGTATGTGCCTCTGATGCAGGCTAGAATTGGGAATCCCTTTGGCTATAGAGAGCCCACTTCATTATCTCTAATTAGGGGAAGCCCAGACAAGCTGGGCTGTGATTCTTGCAGATTATGTACCCAGTGATCAAAATATGGCAACAGCACACCAAGGGTAAACATCATCATAATATAATGGAATTGCTCAATAAATCACCATTACTTTAAGTTACCTTATGAAGCAGTAGACATTTCTCTAAATAAGATGTACAAATCTTTATATACCATATACAAATGGTATAGAAAAAGTGCTCAACATGACTAATTCTTTGGAAAATGCAAGTTAAAACCACAATAACATATAGCCTCACACCTGTTAGAATGGTTATCATTAAAAAGACAAAAGATAACAAGTGTTGGTGAGGATGTGGAGAAAAAGAAACCCTGTACAATGTTCATGAGAATATACATTAGTAGAGCCATTAAAAAAAACAGTGTGGTGGTTTCTCAAAAAATTAAAATTAGACCTGCCACATGATCCAGATATCCCTGTACTGTGCATATATCCAAAGGATATGAATTAGTCTGTTGAAAAGATGTCTGAATTTACATATTCATTTTTTAAAATATATTCAATATTTGTTTGTCAATTAAATATTCAAAAAAACACTAAGGGTAATTTAATTAACATGAGAGTTAAAGAAAACAGCATTGTGAAGCATTTAGTCCAATACTTGGCACATAATAGTTGCTCAGTAAATGGTCCTATTATTATTATAAAAATTCTTAAGATATATTATTCTAAATCTAATATTCCTTTGTTTTTTTTAAAGCTTCAACATGAGTTTTATTTATTTATTTATTTTTTATTTTGCTGATATACAAAGTGGTTGATTATTGTGGTCCAAACCTTCCTCCCTCCTCCCTATCCCCCCTCCCTCCCAACAATATCCTTTCTGTTTGCTTGTCATATCAAGTTCAAGGAATTGCAATTGTTATGTCTTTTCCCCGCCGCCCCCACCCCCAGTTTTTTGGTTTTGTGTGTGTGTGTGTGAATTTATTTATTTATTTTTAGCTCCCACCAGTAAGTCAGAACATGTGGTATTTCTCTTTCTGTGCCTGACTTGTTTCACTTAATATAATTCTCTCTAGGTCCATCCATGTCATTGCAAGTGGCAGTATTTCATTCTTTTTTATAGCTGAGTAGTATTCCACTGTGTAGATATACCACATTTTCCGTATCCACTCATCTGATGATGGACATTTGGGCTGGATCCAACTCTTGGCTATTGTAAATAGAGCTGCAATAAACATTGGAGTACAGGTATTACTTTGGCATGATGATTTCCATTCCTCTGGGTATGTTCCCAGCAGTGGGATAGCTGGGTCATATGGTAAATCTATCTGCAATTGTTTGAGGAACCTCCATACCATTTTCCATAGAGGCTGCACCATTTTGCAGTCCTAACAACAATGTATGAGAGTTCCTTTTTCTCCGCAACCTCGCCAGCATTTATCGTTCAGAGTCTTTTGGATTTTAGCCATCCTAACTGGGGTGAGATGGTATCTCAGTGTGGTTTTGATTTGCATTTCCCAAATGCTGGAGTGATGTTGAGCATTTTTTCATGTCTGTTGGCCATTCATATATCTTCCTTTGAGAAATAACTATTCAGCTCTTCTGCCCATTTTGGGGAGCTTGTTTTTTTCTTGTAAAGTTGTTTGAGTTCCTTGTATATTCTGGATATTAATCCTTAGTCAGATGTATATTTTGCAAATATTTTCCCCCACCCTGTTGGTTGTCTTTTAACTCTGTTGATTGTTTCTTTTGCTGTGCAGAAGCTTTTTAGTTTGATATAATCCCATTTCTTTATTTTTCCTCTGGTTGCCTGTGCTTTTGGGTTCGTATTCATGAAGTCTGTGTCCAGTCCTACTTCCTGAAGTGTCTCTCCTATGTTTTCTTTAAGAAGTTTTATTGTTTCAGGATGTATATTTAATTCTTTAATCCATTTTGAGTTGACTTCAGTGTATGGTGAAAGGTATGGGTCTAGTTTCATTCTCCTGCACATTGATATCCAGTTCTCCCAGCACCATTTGCTGAAGAGGCAGTCTCTTCCCCAGTGTATAGGCTTGGTGCCTTTGTCAGAGATCAGATGGCTGTAGGTGTGTGGGTTGATTTCTGGATTCTCTATTCTATTCCATTGATCAGTGTGTCTGTTACATATTCATTATAATATTATTCACAATAGCCAGGATGAGAAATCAACCTAAGTGTAAATCAATGAACTCACAAAGAAAATTTGTTATATATGTATACACAATGAAATACTCTTCTGCCTCATAATGGAAGAAAAAACAGTCATATGTGATAACGTGGATGCATCTGGAGTATATTATGTTAAGTGAAATAAGCCAGACACAGAAAGACAAATACCACATGATCTCACCTATATTTGGAATCTAAAGAAGCTGAACTCATAAAAACAGAAAGTAAAATGGTGGGTACCAGAGGCTGTGTGTGGGGGGAGAATTGGAGAGATGTTTGTCAAAGGACACAAAATTTCAGTTAGACAGGAGCAATAAGTTCAAGATAATTATTGTAGATCATTGTGAGTATAGTTAATAATAATATATTGTATACATAAGAGAAGATTTAAGGCATATAAAAAGCAAACAGCAAAATGATGGAAGTTCCTCTTTATCAGTAATTACTCTAAATATAAGTGAATTAAACTCTCCAATCAAAAGACAGAAATTGGCAGAAACAATAGAAAGACATAACCTAACTATGTGCTTTCTTCAAGAGACTTACACCCAAAGATGCACATAGATTGAAGGTGAAAAAATAAGAAAAATATATTCCGTGAAATTAGTAAGCAAATAGATCGGGGTGGTTATAATATCAGAAAAAATAGACTTAGGGCCGGCCCGGTGGCGCACTGGATAGTGCGCCGCTTGGGAAGCGCGGCGGCGCTCCCGTCCGAGGGTTCGGATCCCACATACAGACCCGCTCCCGCTCACTGGCTGAGCGAGGCGCGGGAGCAACACCAAGGCTTGCGATCCCGTTGCCGGTCCCCGGTCCGGTATGGGGGCAACACTGAGGGTTGTGATCCGTTGCCGGACACGGAAAAAAAAAAAAAAAGAAAGAAAAAATAGACTTAAAAAAGCTTACCAGAAAAAAGGAAAGACATTATATATTAAAGATTCAAGTAGCAAAAAGCATAGAAATATTTATGTATTCACTAACAGATCATCCAAATATATGAAGCAAAAATTAACAGAATTGAAGGGAGAAATAATTCAATAGTAATAGTTGGAGACGTTAATACCCCACTCTCAGTAATGAATAGAATAACCAGAGAGACAATAAATAAGAAAACACAGGACTTGAGCAACACAGTAATCTAACCAGAACTAACAGACATATTCAGGATACTCTACCCAACAAAATAAAGTGCATATTCTTGCCAAGTGGACATGGGACATTCTCTAGTATAGACCATAGTTTAGACCAGAATTGAAGTGTCAATAGATGTTAAACGGTAGATCTTCTCTGGCCATAATGGGAAGAAGTTATAAATCAAGAATAGAAAAAAAACCAGAAAATTCACGTTTGTAGAAATTAAACAATGCATTATTGAACTCGATAAGTCAATGAAATCACAAGGGAAATTAGGAGGTACATAGAGTTGAATGGAAATGAAAAGACGATATACCAGAACTTATGGGACACAGCAAAAGCAGTGCCAAGGGAGAAATTTATAGCAATGAATGCTTCAATTACAAAAGAAGAAAGATCTCAAGTCCAAAACCTAACTTTACAAAATAAAAAACTGGGGGATAAAAAAGAGCAAACCAAAGGTAGCAGAGAAAAAAGAAAATAATTAAGATTAGAGCAGAGATAATGTAAAAAAATAGAAAAACAAGAGAAAATCAACATAACAAAACAGTGGTTCTTCAAGAAGGGTAACAAAATTTACAAACCTTTAGCTACACTAAGAAAATAATACAGAAGACTCAAAATACTAAAATCAGATATGAAAGTGGGGACGTTACTACCGATTCCACAGAAATAAACAGGATTATAAGAGCATGCTATGAACAATTTTACACCAACAAATTGGACAATCTAGATTTAAAAAGGCAAATTCCTAGATACACAATGCCTTCCAAGACTGAATCACAAAGAAACAGAAAATCTGATAGTATCATAACTATTAGGAGAGCCAATCAATAATTAAAAACTTTACATGCACACAATAAGCCTTGGCATGATGACTTTACTGCTGAATTCTATCAGACAATTAAAGAACTAACAACAGGGCTTGCTAGTTACCTTGGCTGGTTGGAGCATGGTACTAATAACACCAAAGTGCAGGGTTCAAATCCTGCCCCAGCCAGCTGCCAAAAATCAAGTAAAAATTAAAACAAAAAAAGGGAAATATAACAATCCTTTCCACACCCTTCCAAAAACTTTCAGAAATGAGAACACTTTCCAGCCATGCCCCAGCCTCCACCAATGACAGCACCCAGCCCAGTAACAACCAATAGGCCACTGCCAATGTGCCAGAGCTCCCGATCTGGGGGCAATGGGGAGCCAAGAGCCTTGGCCATGCCCCCTGACATCAGCAGCCAGCCCAGTGATGACCACTGAATGGCTGCAAGAAGTGCCCCAGACTCCAGAGCTGGGACAGTTGGGGTACCGAGGCTCTCACCCATGCTCCAGACATCCACAACCAGCCCAGCGATGACCACTTAGCCACTACTGGAAACAACTTGGGCTCCCAAGGCAGGGTGGTGGGGAGCCAAGGGCTTAACTTAAGCCACACTCCCTTTACATCTGCAACCAGCCCAGTGATGACCACCAAGTGGCTACCGGAAACACCCCAGCCTTCAAGGTGGGGTGCTGGGAGGCTGAGGGCTTCAGCTGTACCCCCTGACATCTGCAACTAGCCCTGCAATGACCGAGCTGCCACTGGAATCCCCTAGGATTCCCTTACCAATATGAGGGGTGTGCCATGAGCTTTGACCATGCTCCCCCTCCTTCCTCCTCCCTCACCCTATTTCACTCCCCCTTCCCTTCTTCCCCTCCCCCCAACTGCTCTGCTACATCTTAGAATGTAAAAAAAGTAATAATATCAATACATTAATAAATTTTAAAAATGAGAACACTTTCAAACTCCCTCCATGAGGCCAGCCCTACCTTGATGCCAAAGGTATGCAGAGACACTAGAAGAAAAGAAAACCAGAGAGCAATACCCCAGATGAAAACTGATGCAAAAATTCTTAAGAAAATATTAGTAAATCAAATTCAGAAGCATATTAAAATGATTATACACCAAAACCGAGTGAGGTTCATTCCTGGAATGCAAGGATATTTCAACATAAAATCAAACAATGCAACACACCGCATTAACAGAATAAAAGAAAAAGACACAAATTATTATCTAAACAAACCCACAGAATTGACAAAATTCCACACACTTTTATAATAAAAGCACACAACAAAAGAGGAATACAAAGAAAGTAACTCAACATAATAAAAACCATATATGAAAACTACACAGCAAACATCATATTCAAGGGTGAAAGACAAAGTTTTCTTCTTTAAGATAAGGAGCCAAATAAGGATGCACATTTTGCCACTTCTATTCAACATAATATTGGAAGTTCTAGTCAGAGCAACTAGGTGATAAAAAGAATTAAATAGCTTCAAAATTGGAGAAAATAAAAATTATCTCTGTTAACTGATGTTATAATCTTGTATACAGAAAACCCTAAATATTTCACACACACAACAAACTGCTAGAACCAAAAGACAAATTCAGCAAAGTAGTGGGATACAAAACACAGAGATATTAATTATGTTTCTATACATTAATAAGAAGCAAACTGAACAAAAAATTAAGAAAACAATTTTATTTTAATAGCATCAAAAAGAATGGAATACTTAGGATATGACTTAATCTAGGAAGTGAAAATTCTAATTGCATTTTTTGATAAAATTAAAATTTTTATTTTGAAATTTATATGGAATCTGCAGAAACCCTGAATAGTCAAAAAATCTTGGAAGATGGGGCCGGCCCAGTGGCGCACTGGATAAGTGCGCCGCTTGGGAAGCGCAGCGGCGCTCCCGCCCGAGGGTTCGGATTCCACATACAGACCGGTTCCCGCTCACTGGCTGAGCGAGGCGCGGGAGCAACACCGAGGGTTGCGATCCCGTTGCCGGTCCCCGGTCCGGTACAGGGGCAACACTGAGGGTTGTGATCTGTTGCCGGACACGGAAAAAGACAAAAAGACAAAAAAAAAAAAAAATCTTGGAAGAGAACACAGTTGGGAGACTGATTTCTGTGGTCATATAGAAAAAATATATTAACATTTGTTAAAAAATAAAGTAAGAAATATTTTAGTCAAGACTTTTGAAATATGAGCCAATTCTATTGCAATAGGTAAGAGAGATTGAGTGCCACTCCTAATACAACAGGAACAAGTGAAAATTTACAGCCGGTGGCAATGCGAGGGGGTCAGTGGCTAGAAAATTACTAAGAGAGTGTATCAAGAGTGGGGAGATTCTTGTTAAACTGACTTAAGAGGATTTTTGCTAAAAGCAGGCTAAGTTTGAGGCTTAGTTGAGAAGAGGGCTCAGAGGAGCCTGTCTAAAGTCTGCTCAAGTTAGGAGTCTTGTTACACTTTTGATTGACATTACCTAATTGCCCTCCAAAAAGAATGAATTTGTTTACAGCCATTAAAAACTGTGCATAAGGGCTGGCCTGGTGGCGCACTGGAGAGTGCACCGCTTGGGAGCGCGGCGGTGCTCCCGCCGAGGGTTCGGATCCCATGTGGTGACCGGTTCCTGCTCACTGGCTGAGCGTGGCGCAGGCGCAACACTGAGGGTTGCGTCCCGTTGCCGGTCAGTAAAAAAGACAAAAAGGAAAAAAAAAACTGTGCATAAAATTTTAAGAATCTACAGGTTTCAAGTTAACCTTTTCTTAACCTTGTATTGTTCTCACCTGAAATTTTATAAGAATATGTTAGTGTTCATGAACTTTGCACTAAAATTTCAGTAATTCACATATGTGTAAGATCAAGAAGCAAAAGGTGAAACACCAATACGCCCTTTCCCCAATTATTTCCCCGTCTTGAAATAACTGCTGCCAGTTTGGTGAAGACTAGCAGACCTTTTCCTAAAATGCATTTTGCATAGTGCTTTAAGTTTTCTTGTTTATTCAACTAGCACGTGAAAAAATTCTCCATCTTCAACTTTGTAAACAACACAATATTAGCGGATTAAACTTCTCTGACACCTTATGGACCTAAACCTCCCTTCTTTCTCCATAGCAAACCACCATGAACAGTCTGGAATATCTGTTTCTTGATCTATTTGTAAAAATTAAACCTAATAATGAGAAGGGAATGTTTATGTGATTTTTTAAAAAATCAGTTTGAATTATGGAAAATTTTATACACATATTGAGGTGGAAAGGATAGTGTCGTGAACCCAATTTACTCTTCGCTTTCATCTGAAAACTATTGCCATTTAGATATATTTGGTTCAAGTATTTTCTTTTTTTCTAATAATACCTTTTTAAACAAGCCCAAGGTTTTCTGATTTTTTTTTTTTTTTTGTCTTTTTCCGTGTCCAGCAACGGATTGCAACCCTCAGTGTTGCCCCCGCACCTCGCTCAGCCAGTGAGCGGGAACCGGTCTGTATGTGGGATCCGAACCCTCGGGCGGGAGCGCCGCCGCGCTTCCCAAGCGGCGCACTATCCAGTGCGCCACCGGGCCGGCCCAAGGTTTTCTGATTTTCACTCCAAATACTTCAACATAGCTCTCTGAAAATGAAGAACATTTTCCTTTACAACCCTATCCCCAAATTACATCTACCAAGAGAACAATGATTGCACAAAATTATTTAATACCCAGAATATATTTATGTTTCCCTAAATAACCTGCAACTGACTCTTTCAGTTTGTTTGGGCAATGATTTTCCTGCATACTATTATTAACAGACCTGGCAGTGAGCTGCACCTCTGTGTTTATTCTCCACTGCATGTCTCATGCTAGTCATAGGCAAGACACAGAGTGGGAGAGCAGGTGATACCTTTTTAATGAGCCAACTAATATCTTGTCAACAAACAGTCCAGGGTACAAAACAGTCTGAATAGTGTGAGCCCCTGTTGTTAACTTTTTATTTTATTATTATTTTTAAGTGTATTTTAATTGACACATAATAACTGTACAGATTTGTAGGGTACAGTGTGGTGTTGCAATACATGTATACAATGTAGAATATTCAAATTAAGATAATTGGCATATTTTCAAATAATCTGAAATTCACATAAAAATCGCAGAAATAGCACCCAGAATTCTTATACAGCTGTCACCAGATTTTTACTTGCTAACATTTCTTTTTTTTTTTTTTTTTCCTTTTTTTTGTCTTTTTTCGTGTCCGGCAACAGACCGCAACCCTCAGTGTCGCGCCCGTACCGGACAGGGACCGGCAACGGGATCACAAACCTCGGTGCCGCGCCCGCCCCTCGCCCAGCCAGTGAGCGGGAACCGGTCTGTATGTGGGATCCGAACCCTCGGCGGGAGCGCCGCCACACTCCCAACCGGCGCACTGTAGCAGTGCGCCACCGGGCCGGCCCTACTTGCTAACATTTCTGAGCTTAAGAATGAGTTACAGACACGATTCTCCATTATTACTTTGGTGTGATGTTCTGAAGTACAAAGGTACTCTCCTATGCTATAACCACACACAGCAATTAAAAGCAAGAGAATAACAATGGCAGATATTAGCATCTGATCAAATTGTTCCTGGATCTCTGCATGCACCTTAAAAATACAAATCCTGGGGCCGGCCCGGTGGCACACTCGGTAGAGTGCGGTGCTTGGGAGCGCGGTGGCCTCCCGCCGAGGGTTCGGATCCCATATAGAGACCGGTCTGCTCACTGGTTGAGCGTGGTGCGGGCACAACACTGAGGGTTGCGATCCCGTTACCGGTCACAAAAAAAGACAAAAAGGAAAAAAAAAATACAAATCCTGTCTACAGGTTTATCAGCTAGGAAGGCATCCTCTACAACCTTTTCTGTGCAACCTACACAGGGCTATAATTGATATCGTTTTTTTTTCAACTTCCTTTTCTCTCATACATATATCTCTTTTGAAGATCATGCTGTGTCACATAAATATACCAATAAATTAAAATAAAAATTGACTTTAATTAATTTAAATTTAGCTTAATTTTAATTGTTTCTTTCTTGTTTTAGAAATCTACTGCACAACTAAAGAAGAAAAACTTGTGAGATTTGCTAAACTTATTGAGCCCTGAGACATATGAGCATACAGCCTTAGTAACATCCCTCTCACCTCTATCAGGGATAATTGCAGGGGAAAAAAGGGAACATGTTCAAGTAGCAGTTTCTACACTGTTTGGCACCACCTGCAGATATAGATTACTCAAATGGTATTAATTGTACAATGTGACCCTTACTTTGTTTGTTGTTGCAATGTTCCTGGGATGTATGACACACAGAGCAATGCAGGACAAATCACTAACTCATGACATTTTAGTAAGCCAATGTAAATTATTAGCAACCAACTATGGAACTCCCCACTAACTTTTCCCATTCTCCATTTAAAAATAATTTGGGGCTGGCCTGGTGGCGCACTGGAGAGTGCACCACTTGGGAGTGCAGTGGCGCTCCCGCTGAGGGTTCGGATCCCATGTGGAGACCGGTTCCCGCTCACTGGCTGAGCGCGGTGCGGGCGCGACACCGAGGGTTGCAATCCCGTTACCGGTCAGTAAAAAAAGACAAAAAAAAAAAAAGGTAAAAATAATTTGTAACTGCTGTCAGATGAGACATATTTTCAGAGAAAGTTCAATCTGTGTCTTAAAGGTTGCAATCCTAAAATGTGGCCCAGATGCACTCTTTGTTCTATGTCTGTCTGTCTCATTTTCTTGCTTAGGTTCACATTTCTGATATAGGAGGCAGGAATCTGATTGCCTTCCAGACTAGACAGCAGTCCCTCTTTGACTATGTGCTTCATAGCAGCATATATTCATTGAGTTCTTAAGACTTCAGAGGTTCCTCTAGGTGCAAATAGGTGAATCCTTCTTAATTCCGACCTCCCCTTCACCCACCTTTTTTTGACTGAAGTCTAGAGTTTATTTTGGCAAAACAAAGAAAAGAACCATCAGTCCCAAAAAGCAAAGTACAGCAATTTCTGCAAGGGTACAAGTTTTCATTGGAAATTCTCAGGCTTCCACTGTGCTTAGACTAGTCAGCCCTCAAAGTGACTAGAGCAGAGCTGATGTCATCTGAAGTCCCCAAAGCAGGTCTGTTGTCATCTGGGGTCTCTGAAGCAGGCCTGGGTCCTTGTTTCCAGAGAGCCAGCTGGCAGGGTGAAGTGGGGTGAGGAATGCAGTCCCAAGCAGTCACGGCTGGTTTAGGTCTGCTGTGATGTATCCATGTAGTGACCTCAGCTACTTTGACTGCAGTAGAGGTAGCCAAGAAGACAGTAAAAGTTCCCCTCCACAGGGGTTTGAGGGGCTGTACATTCCATTCTTCTACCCAAACAGAGGTTCCTGGCTTGTAGCGGTGTACAGGGGGGTTAAGACTAACTGGGAGTAGTTCTCCTACCCACTGGTGAATGGCCTGCATGGTTTTTCCTAAGGCTAGGAGTTGTTGTTGCAAAGTCACATGTCCAACCTCCATCAGATCACCTTGAATAGCCTTGATGAGAGGGGGAGGCCTCCTGTACACGATTTCAAAGGGAGAGAAGCCTGTGCACTTGGTGGGGGTAGAGCAGATCTGGAATAAGACCATGGGGAGGACTTTGTTCCAGTGCAGGTGGGTTTCTTGGCAAAGCTTTCTGAGGCGAGTTTCTATAGTTCTGTTCATGCACTTGACCATTCCTGAACTTTGGGGTTGATAGGCAATATGTAGCTTCCAGGTAGTTTTTAAATTCCAGGCTAGCAGTTGAAGAATTTCAGCTACAAATGCTCGTCCATTATTGGATCCAATGACCAAAGGCAGTCCAAACGCTGGGATGATTTCTTGCAGGAGTATTTGGGCTACTTCATGAGCCTTCTTGGTTTGGGTAGGAAAGGCCTCAACCTACCGGGAATAGGTGCACAGCAAGAGCAATAGATACTTATAGCCTTGAGAACTGGGCACTTTGGTGAAGTCTGCTTCAAGGTATTCAAAAGGAGTTGCACCCATAGCCTGGATTCCTGCAGGGGCACTTGAGTGTGATTTGGGGTTGGCGTGGGCACACAGAACACATTGTGAGCAGATGGTCTGGACCAAACTGTTAAGCTGCGTGATATGGGAGTACTGGCCTAAAGTGGCTTTGGACACTGTTTGTCCATAATGGGGATCTTCATGGAACCGCTTAACTATCATTGGGACCAGTGCGTAGGGATAACAACCTGTCCCTCAAGGAGTTTCCACCATCCTTCCAGGAGAAGCATTCCATTTTCTGTTTTGAGCCAGGCTATCTCCTGGGGAGTGTAAGTTGGGGTCCAGCTGAGCAGAGACGTTGGAAGCGGGGGCGCTATTAATTTTTGTTGGTCTCCCAACATGGGATGCCTGCGGTGGCTAGCTCTGCTGCTTGATCCACCTTCTGGTTTCCTTTGGCTTGGGAGCTATTTCCCTTTTGCTGGCCCCTGCAGTATGACTGCCATTGTTTTTGGAACCCAGACTGCCTCCAAGAGTTCAAGGATCCCTTCTTGGTATTTTATGTTTTTGCCTGTTGTGATCAAGCCTCGTTCCTTGTATAAGGCTCCGTGGACATGGAGGGTGGTAAAGGCAAACTTGGAGTCTCTGTAAATGTTGACTTTACTTCCAGCTGCCAGCTGTAAAGCATGGGTTGAGGCAATGAACTCAGCTTTCTAGGCTGAAGTCCCTGCAGGCAGGGCTTTGGCTTCGATGGTGGAGTCAAGAGTTACCATGGCATGTCCTGCTTGGTGTGGGCCATTGACGACAGAGCTGTTCCCATCTGTGTAGTACAAAAAATCAGGGTCTGAGAGAGGCTGATCTTTGAGGTCTGGTTGGCTGGAGTACACATCCTCGAGCACTTCTATGCAATCATGATCTGTGGCTCCAGTCCTGAGTGGCAACAATGTAGCAGATTGAGGGTTTTAACTGTTTCCAGATGTATGTGAGGATTTCCATATGACATCCCTTGATATCCAGTTAGTTGGACGTTAGTGAGCCAGTAGTGCCTTTAGAGTCCAGCAAACTGAGGACAGCATGGGGCACCCACACAGTGGATTCTTGTCCCAGAGTTAGCTTGTCAGCTTTGGCTACCAGAAGTGTTGCGGCTGCTACTGCCCAGAGACGGGGTGGCCAGCCTTGGGCCACTGTGTCCAGCTGTTTTGAAAGATATGCCATCGGGCAGGACCAGGACCCCAGAAGCTGAGTTAGAACTCCCACCACAATGCCCTGTCTCTTGTGGAAATATAGAAAGAAGGGCTTTTCCAAGTCAGGCAGTCCCAGTCCTGGGGCACTCGTAAGTGCCCTTTTTATATCCATGAAGGACTTTTTTTGAGCTTTTTCTCAGATCAGGGGTTCATCCCCCCCCCCCCGCTTTGGTTGCTTCTTATAGGGATTTGGCCAACACTGAAAAGTTAGGGATCCAGATCCTGCAGAAGCCCACTGCCCGCAGGAACTCACAAACCTACCTTTTGGTGTTGGGGGTCAGGATGGAACAGACAGCCTGTTTGCACTCTGGTCCCAGTTGGCATTGTCCTGTCCTCAGGAGATGTAGAACCCCAAATATTTGACTTCTTCATAGCACATTTGGGCCTTTTTCTTAGACACCTTATATCCTTTTTCCCAAAGTAGGTTGAGGAGGAATCCAGTCCCTTCCATACATTCTGAAAAGTTAGGGATCCAGATCCTGCAGAAGCCCACTGCCCGCAGGAACTCACAAACCTACCTTTTGGTGTTGGGGGTCAGGATGGAACAGACAGCCTGTTTGCACTCTGGTCCCAGTTGGCATTGTCCTGTCCTCAGGAGATGTAGAACCCCAAATATTTGACTTCTTCATAGCACATTTGGGCCTTTTTCTTAGACACCTTATATCCTTTTTCCCAAAGTAGGTTGAGGAGGAATCCAGTCCCTTCCATACATTATTGTGGGTCCTTCCAATCAGCAACAGGTGATCAATGGATTGGAGCAGAGCACATCCACTTTGTTTGACTGGGAAAGCCTGTAGGTTGGAAGCCAGGCTTGTGCAGAAAATGACTGGGGAGTTCTTGAATCCCTGAGGCAACCAAGTCCAAGTCAATTGTCCTTGGGACTGTCCCACTGGAAGACAAAAATGGGTTGAGTCTGGGGAGCCAGTCTGATGCAGAAGAAGGTATCTTTAAGGTCCAGACAGGTGAAGTAAGTGGCCTCAGCAGGGATTAAACTCAGAAACATGTATGGGTTAGGAATGGCAGGGTGCAGGGTGAGGCTCCCAGAGGCCCGGGGGAAGGGATCCCAGTTGGTTCTAGTCACTTCCATATTGTTCAAGTCCAGCCAAGCTGATGGAATCTTTCTGGGCTGTCTTGGTAGCCAGTTTGCCTGGGTTGTGTCCTCCTCAGGAGGCTTGTCCCTTTCTCAGGGGCTGGAATGTGCCCTTAGCAGTGGCTGGGAGTTGGGGACACTCATTTTTCCAATGACCATCTTCATGACAGAAGGCACATTTGTTGGGTCTCAGAGGTGGTCTGGAACCAGCCGTGCTCTGTGGCTGTCCTCCGGCCAGCCTTTGGCCTCAACATCAGGGCCCTTTCAGAAGTCCTGACTTTTCAGCCAGAGCAGCAGCTAGCAGTGCAGCCTCCAGGTCCTGGTTGGTGAGCACCTTGGTTGCAATTGCTAGGAGTTGGGTAACATTCATGCCAGCAAACTCTTCCTGTTTTTGCAGCCTGTGACAAATATCCCCCTGTGCTTGTCCCACAAAAGCAACATTGACCATCCTTTAGTTTTCAGGCTGTTCTGGGTCAAAGGGCATGTAGAGGCAGAATGCCTCACAGAGCCTTTCATAAAACTGGCTGGGGATCTCATCTGGCTTCTGGTGGACTTCAGAGATCTTACTCATGTTGGTCAGCTTGTCTCCCTTCCTTTAGGCCTCCCGGGAGAGCCCCTTGGTATCACTCCAGCATCCGTAGGCCCTGATCTGTGTTGGGGTCCCACCATGGGTCCTCATCAGGGAAATGGGTCTGAGCATATACTTGGGCATTTACCGTCCTGGATGGGGCATTGTCTTAGAGTCATTTTAGAGCTGCCTGGATGGTACGGCGTTGCTCCTCTGTATTGAGAAGAGTTGTCAGGAGCTTCCTGCAGTCTGTCCATGTGGGCCGGTGAGTCTGGATGACGGACTGAACCAGATCAAACACGGCTTGGGGCTTCTCAGTACAGGGAGGCATATGGTGTTTCCAGTTCAGAAGATCCGTCATCGTGAACAGCTGATAGATGAAGGTGGGTTTCCTCCCTGTAGGTGACCATCCTGATCATAGTATAAGAGACCTCAAATCTCTTGGGCTGGCATCTGGAGAGCCATTCCTCATGGTGGCCCAGTTGAAAGCTGGGTCCAGCTTGGACCATATGGGGTCAGGACAGGTGGTGGTGGGGTCTCTGGAGAAGTGGGGGGTGAGGTTGTCTCATCTGATGGGCCAGGAGGAGACACTGGAGGCAGTGGCTGGGACTGTGGGAGCAGTGGGGTAATTGGCCCATCATGTAGGGAAGTGGCAGATCCTCCAGATCTGAGGACAGGATGGCCGGCTTGGGGGCTGCATGTAGTGGTTGCCTTTGGACAGGCATTTCTTGGGCCAGAAGAATTTGGCAGGGTTTTTCCATGCAGGCCTTTAACCAGGAGGGTGGAGAATGAACCAAGTCTTCCCAAAAATCAATATGGGGATTTTGATCAGGGTTGTCCTGAGGGACATTTCTACAGTGGCCAGTAATGAACCTTTTGACCTGATGGGTAAGGGAAAGGTCAAAGAACATTTCAGAGGGCCATCCTACACTGAAAGACAGCCAATCCACCTCACAGAATGCCCTGAGTTTATCAGGAGATAGTTAGACACTGTAGTCACCAGAAAAGCCCCTTTTAAAATTCTTCACATACAGGCAAGGGGAATTTGTTTGCTAGGTGTTCCTCCCATGTTTTCCACCCGTGATTGGTGTTGCAACAGATACTCTATTCCAATTGCTTCATCTCTCTCCAGCTGCTCACCTCGCAGTGGTATTTCAGGTGCCTCCTGGCTTTGGTGAGATGGTATCACCCCCCATCAGGACCTCTTGTGAGAGAATCACCCTTGACCTTATGAGGGTCACCATGGACCCATGGATCAAGACTCTGCACTCACTTCATTCCTCTCCAGCCACTCACCCTGCAGTGATATTTCAGGCACCTCTGGGCTTTGGTGAGACAGTATAACCCCCTCATCAGGACTCTCTTGTGAGAGTCACTTTTAGCCATATGAGGTTCCCTGTGGAACCATGGATCAGGACATCTCAGCCACACACTTTCATGCACATTCATTCACCACCTAAAAACTACTGAAATCCTGACCCGACTGGGGCATGTGGTTTCCTCCATAAAATGGAGTACCAAGACGTTACCCCCTTTGAGAGGCCCTTTGATCAGGGTCCCCTTATACTTGCACAGGAGTAGGAACCCAGTGGGACCTGGGTACTTACCTAGTCTTACGCAGAGTTCCTCTGCTCTGGTTCCTGTGCCACTTTGTGTTCCATTGAGCTCAGGGTTCGACCTCCATGTCCACCCGACAAGGTCTTTCCCACTCACAAGAACTCTCTGTTGGTGTCTGAGTGCAGTCAGCATCCTCAGGTTTCCTGGAGGCTGAGACCAAGAGACAAGGCAGGTAGTCAAGCTTCCATCTCCACCAGCCCAGAGGAGCCCCCAACAAATGTTACAGCATGTTACAGTGAACTTGCAAGGACAGGCAGGACGCCAAGGCTTGGATCAGGAAGCAGGGTTTACTGGTATGCCAGCATCAACTTAGTGGACTCACATCACAAAGGCTGAGCCCCAAATGCAGTGGGGCTGTTTCTTTTATATCATAGCATTTCCAGGTTTTTTGCAATGGGACAAGGGGGTGACCTCATATGGTGATGTCTTTCTATCAGGGGTGGACAGTCCTGTTTCAGTTAGCCATTACAGCAGGGCAGGCATGATAGCAGGGTGGAGCAAGGTACTGCTGGGTATGTATGATAACAGGGTGGGGGTCCTGGCTCAGTTAGCCATTGCCGCAGGGTGGGGAGCGTCTAGGCAAGTATGAGTGCCTCACTATGAACCTGGCCTAGAACAAAATGGTTTTTAAATGTAGCTCCTTGATGAGTAAGATTAATTTTATGTTGTTGGTTGTTAATGAAAAGAGCTTTATCTTCTGAGGTTTTACCTAGGTGAAGACCTGATATTTACAGGCAATAAAATGGTTAAAAGGGAAATAACTTGAAATGAGGGCTAGCTTTGTCTAATATCACAGTTTTCATAAGTAATCTAGGTACAATAATTAAAAATAAATAAATTACATAAAAATGAGATGTTTATAAATAAACTTTTTATGTAATTTAAAATCTTAATGTTGCATATGTTAAATTCAAATGGCAGATATTCATTATATGTGTTATTTCTAAATGAGATAAATTACTGATATGTGACAGATAATTCAAAATTGCTTGCTTCCTAAGTTTTCACTAAACATTAATGTTAGTAAGAATTAAATAGTCTAATTAATATATGTAATCCTGTACACAAAATGCACCAAAGAAAGATATGTTTTTGACTAAAAAAAATTGAGATGTAAAAAATGTTTTCTTTATTCAAAAAATAATTATTTTGTCTAAATTTAGAGGTTATTAAAGGTTGTTTCAAAAGCAAATTTAGGAACAAAATAAAAACAGTACAGAAAGAAATCAGTAAATAGAAAAGGGGGAAATGTGATGAAACTTATAGTTATAAAAATGTATTTTTTGTAGGGAAGGTTAAAAAGGAAAAAGAATAATTTTGTATAAGGAAAAATCTTGTGTAGTAAATTTTTCTTCTAATATAGAATGACCAGTTATTTAGGAAAGAGAAAGATCCAAACAAAATAGAAAGTTTAAATCATGTCATAGAAATATATGAGTAGGTCTCAAAGAATTTTTGAAGGGTAAATTTATAAAAAGGTATTTGTGTGTGAATAAGTTAAGTATAATTAGAAGGTTATTATTTTTGTCTTTCTAAAAATTTGGCTTTGATGTATAAAACACACTGATACAGAACTAAATTTCTCCCTTCCCCCCACCTTGTTAAAACAACAAGGTTTTCTTAAGGTATTGATTTCCTCTTCGTAAATTACAAGAGGTTTTAATTTTTATTTCTAAAGTCTGTGTCTTGAAAAGCCATCTTCTAAACTTCACACGGTCTCTATTTCTGCTGCATTTCTTCCTGAGATTCATTTAATCTCCCTGTTTTCAGGTTGAAGATGCTGTCTTCTTCATTTAAAATGGTGACTTTATTTTTTGAGGTAGAATTTTCCTCTGAAGCTTCTCAAATTCATATCTCAGAAGTTCAACTTTTGCCATTTATGTCTGCATGTAATTTACGTTCAATTCTCCCTTTTTCTGTTGCTGAGCAGGTCTTGGATGATAATTCTCTTTCTGCATCTCTTCAGTTCATATAATGACCTTCCCCTCCAGTCCTAACTCACTTGTTATCATGAGACACTGACATGCTCTGGCTTGAAGGCCTAAATAGACAATGTTTTATCATGTGATTTTGTATCTTGACTTTTCTTGAGGTGTCTAAATTGTTCCATGTAGCCAGGAAACTTGCCATATATTGCCCTGCTCAAAACACTGTTTTTCTGTTTACGTTTCCCTACAATATGGCATATTTTTTATAACCTTGAACCTTCTTCCTGTGTCTGATTAAATTCAAAATAACTTTTCACCAAGTTTGACTTGTTAAGATAATTTCCTGTGTTGTCTTTATTAGGTTTTTCATTGCTTGTGCTAGAGTGAGGAGGACTGAGTGAGCATCCCCATGTTGGGATCTAAAACTTCCTGGGCTGTGGGCAGTGGGGGTGGATTCTAAAAAGGACAGTTTTTTTTCTCTATTCTCTTTCTTCCCATTTCCTGACTTTCTTATCTTTCTTGCTGTTTTAGTCCGTTTTGTGTTGCTATAACAGAAATACCTGAAACTGGGTAATTTATAAAGGAAAGAGGTTTATTTGGCTTACGATTCTGGGACAGCTGCATCTGGTATGGACCTCAGGCTGCTTCTACTCATGGTGGAAAGTGGCAGGCAGCCGGCGAGTACAAGCAGGTCACATGGTGAGAGGAAGCAAGAGAGAGGGAGAAGGTGCCAGGGTCTTTTAAACAACCAGCTCTCGTGGGAACTAATAGAGTGAGAACTCACTCATTAATCCCCCCTCCCCCAGGGAGATCATTAATCCATTCATGAGGGATCAGCCCCCATGACTCAATCAGTTTCCAACACTGCCACATTGGGGATCAGATTTCCACATGAGTTTTGGAGGGGACAACACACCCAAACTCCATCATTATTCTAAGATCTTTCAGAATCAAATATTTTTATTAGTATCCAAAGACATGAAATTAAATATTGGTTTGACTTTTTTTCTGTTTTCTCCCCTCTTCCCTCTATTGCTATTTCTGATAGTTGTGTAAAACTGTCACCGCCCAGCAGGTTGCAAAGCTTGAGTGTAAGTAAAATCTAAAGCCTGCCTTTCTTTGGCATCCTAGCCTCAGTGATTTTTAAATCTGAGATTCCTGTATGATCAATGTAGAGATAAAAATGTATGTTTCTTTTCTAAAGTTAAATATCTGTTATTAGACTGTAGCCCTGTGGATTAATTTTGTATTTTTGTGGTCTATGTATACAATGGACTATACCCTAAATTCCTCTAGGCATCTCCAATCTAGCTTCTTTCCATAGAGTTACTAACAATGAAAATCCCCAAATTTTAATAAGCTAAAAGTAAATAAATTTAGTTTTAAAGTTTAGGAACTTTTTAAAGTTGCTACATTTTTATAAGCTAAAACTAAATAAATTTTAAGAGGCTAGTTTTGTGCCTGAAGTACGGGCCCTACAAAAGTTCACCAAACCATTCGATGTCATAGCCAGAAACATTCAACTGCAAAGCAGAACAGAAAAGGGAAAAGAAGAGAAAAGAAAAGCAAAAAATCTGTATGGACTGCTCCTTTCCAAGATACTAGACTTGGCCTGTAAGAAACCCATAAATCATTTTCCTAAAATATTTGAACTCTGGTATATATTTCCTATAATGTTTGAACTCTCCTTTGTGTAGAGAGTATAAAATAGAAGAACTTAAGCTAAGAAATGAAATGGAGTCAGTTATGCCAAGGAAACTGAAACTAGTAAACAACTTGTTTTGCACCAAGCTAATAAGCAGGTACCCTAAGACGTTGGTCAACAGACACCTCACTGAGAAACTAGACAGGTGGTACAGACAGGAGGTATAAAAAGGGTATAACACCCCAAGACTTTGCTCAGTTGAATGTGGATTATCTGTTTGAGAGCTACTCTTGTTCATGACTGTCTGATAGTGGCATCTGCCACCGAAGATCTGCCTGTACAGCCCTCAAATTGAGACTTCCTTGCACGATGCTGACCTTGCCAGTGAGACTGGACATCCAACCAGAACAACCGACCTCTGTACACATCAGCCAGTTCATTAACCCAGACTCTTGCATTCTATCTCCCTCTATATACCTTCACTTAATTGCATTCTTATTAGTATTTTAAACAATAAGTGAATGCAGTGGTGTACAGCTTGAGCCTGTGTGTTTGCAGCTCTGACTACCGAGTGAACTGGTTAGTACCTAGAGAACTGCTCCCTGTGCGAACCGTAGTAGCCTGTGGCTGATATTCACGATCCTTGCATTAACAAAAGTCTGACATTGTAGAAAGATACAAATGTGTTCAGCCTTGGATCCTTGTGACCTCCATGCACTCACAACACCCATTTGGTTGTTTGCTTCGGTAAAGTCTCTCTTTTGTGTTCAGGACTACAGATTGTTATTGTTAGCCTTGTGGCCATTTTGCTATATTCATTGCCCTTAAATTAATGATGTTTGTATTTCTAGATGTCTAAAGTCAACAAACAAACTAAAATCATGATAGCTTACTGGTTCAAAATGATTCAACATACCACAGATTCTTTGTCATGACTGACCTAACTGAGATCCCATTGCCTTATATTTTTGTGTTGCCAAATAATTTGGTTTTAAGGCCTCAATAAGGTCCTGATTATAATATTTTTTCTCTTTTTTATTTTTTTTATTTTTTGTAGAACAAGACTACCTAGGAAAGAGCCTTCCCAGTGATGTAGGACAAACTTACAATTAAGTGTTGATCTGCAATACTTTCAGTCAGAGAGATTTTGATGAAAAGAGGAAATGAGAAAGAAATAGCTCAGAATAATCTAAAACATGTAAGGTTTGCTAAACTTATCAGGCTCAGAGAGATATGAACACAAAGCTTTAGTAATATATTTCTCAGCCTGGCCTAAGATAATTTCTAAAGAGCACATTCCAGTAGCAGTTTCCAGGTGAGCTGGCACCACGTGTGGGTTTGCATTACCCAAGTGTCATCTTCAGTTGTACAATGTGACTCTCACTCTTTTTTGGTTGCAGCGTTCCTAAAATCTATGACACAAAGAGCAACGTATAAACCAAACTTTGGGTCACATTATTTTGGAAAACCAATGGAAATTCTGGTAAACAATGTTGGACCTCCCCCAAACTTCTTCCTTCCTTCCATTAAAAATAATTTGTAACTGTTGTTGGCACCTTTTCAAGGCAATTTGAAGTTTTGTTTTGTGGGTTACGATCCTGAAATTTGGAAAAAATACACTTTGTTTTATATGTTTATGCCTCAGTTTCTTCCTTAGGTTAACACAGGTTTTGCAGAGTGCATAGTTTTGCTGGACTTCTCCGTTTCTTCCCCATGTTTTGCTACCACTGTCAAGGCTCCAGCAACTGTACTCAGTCAACTGTACTCAGTCCATGCATCTGTGTGTTTTGTGAGATCCCCAAGGAAGATGACTGAGAAGGAGAAAATGAAAGTTAAATGCTAAACCTCAGGTCAAATGGACAACTGCAAATCACTTACCAACTGGTCTTCCTCCCAGCCTAGTAAAGGAAGGCCTGTGACCCAGAGAGTCACTGTCCCTCTAGGTGGCATCGCTGTCCCCTTTTTGAAAGAATCTGGTGAACTAACAATGGAATCTCGTTTTCTTTAAATTTCTTCCATTGCTAGTGAAGTCAATTAAACCTTCATGTAAATGTTTTGATTATTTGAGGAACTTAAAACTGAAAGCCTTTCTGAGAACAGTGGTGGCCTCATTAGGTTCTTAATAAAAGCTATACATCTGCATCTGTCCCCTTTAATTCCTCTTTGTTCTTAGGTGCTGGCTGTCACTGGGTGCCACGACCTGCTCCAATCAAGCTTCCCATGCTGTTTATTTCAGTATTTAAACTTACACTTTGTAAAACTGTTGCAGAGCAACTGCTGTGTACCAAGTCTGCATTAATGTAGGGAGGTCTTTAATTCCTCTTTGTTCTTAGGTGCTGGCTGTCACTGGGTTCCACGACCTGCTCCAATAAAGCTTTCCATGCTGTTTATTTCAGTATTTAAACTTTCACTTTGTAAAACTGTTGCAGAGCAACTGCTGTGTACCAAGTCTGCATTAATGTAGGGAGGTCTGAAGGAAGTGGCCACACATGTGTTGAGTGTAGCATTTTAAGGAGGTGAGAGATATGACCAGCAGAAGTGGAGAGTTGACAAGCTGAATGATGGGTATCCAGGAGCGCGGGGGCTCAGGGGCGGTGGGCCCCGAACCTCCCAGTAGCCCCTTTTATCCCCCCACCACGGGATGAGCAAGAGAGGGAACCAGTAGCATGACTTCTGCCACCCTAGTGGCCAGGAGAGCCCGGGAGGAAGGTGAGGATGCCACCTGCCTATTCAGCACCACAGAGAGACACTCAGACGAGGCAGGGGTTCCATCAAGCAGTTCCATTTACTTCCACACAATCACCTGCTTTTATAAGCATATGGCGAGGGGATTTCCCAATGTCAACCTATCATCTTAAAGGTCCTGTGAACATGCATCTTGCTCTAATGCTTTGCTATTGCAATCACGTGGTGAGCACGAGCTCGGAAATATCTTTTATCCAATAATTTTAAACTATGTCTTTCCTTGGCCACACCCAGGCGACTTCCGTCAGGCTCCATCTTTATCTCTCCTGTCCAGGTGAACGTTTTCAAGAGATTACATATGCGTATGTGGGTGGGGTTGTGGCTAGTTCTCTGCCCCAGGAGGAGGTGTGTGGCCTCAACGCCCCAACAGCTGTGTTCTGTATGTTTCCCAGATACATTTTTTGGGGGTGTTAATCTCCCTACTCTACCAAGTCCAAATGCTTTTCTAAAAAACACCTCTTCCATCTCCCACATCACATACAATAAATCTATGTTGGGTACACTACATGCTTCCTCAGTGCCCTGTGCAAACTTCTGTTAGAGGTCTCATCTCATGGTAGAAATATAAATGAGATTGGAAGTTTCTTGAGGGGAGAGTCTATGTCTTTTAAACTTTATTCTTCTTTTTTTTTTGTCCTTTTTGAGACCGGCCACACCGCGCCCAGCCAGTGAGCGCTGTGAGCGCACCGGTCATCCCTATATAGGATCCGAACCCACGGTGGGAGCGCTGCTGCGCTCCCAGTGCCACACTCTCCCAAATGCGCCATGGGCTCGGTCCTAAACTTTATTCTTCTATACCCAGCATGGTAAGTGGCACACAGTAGGTATTAAATGAATGTTTGAACAGTTAATGTGTAAATGAATAGGGATTAATTTTCCTATGAAAATATAAAATTAAAAAGAAAAAATATAAAATGTAAAATTATGGGATTTATAGGATGTATTTTCATGGCCCTACAGACTCTTTTACTTTTTTGATTACATCGTGGTTAATGGTTTAAAAAAAACAGGCTAGCTTGCATTTGACCTAGAGAAATTGCAGTGTTCCTGAACTGATGTAAAGGAATGAGTGTGTTTCAGTAAAATGTCAGGGCTAAAAACTTTTACCGCTTTAGCCAATTTATTACACCCACTGTGATCTTCGTAACTGGAATGGAGTTGCAACAAATGTCAACACCAGTGACCGACTACTCCATGGTATATGACATCGCACCTCTTTGCCTTGGGTGTATTTTATTTCCTCATGCTGCCAGCTGCTTGGTTAATTTATGAGGTCTCGCTGCCATTTGTTTTTTATGATTTATTATCTCAGTGTCTGAGTACGTATGTTTAGCAATAATATTCTGCAGTCAAGTATTCTCATTTTATTGTTTGACATCATAGTTCCACATTGGAATAAAATTTAAGTTTCTTAAATTCCTACAAAGAAACCAATGCCATTATTTCACAGAGCTGACTAAGGCGTCAAAATGTCTATGTTACACACAAGCACACACACGCGCAACACAACACACATTTTCCTTTTCTAAAAATAATTCTGTTTGATCTCACTTTGTTAATAACATTTTTGAAAGTGATACAATTATTTTTCCGGTAAAGCCTGATTTTACTATTGGATTCCTGCGGTGTTAAGAAACTGCAACTTAAAAAAGAAGTGGCACGGGCTGGCCCGGTGGCGCACTGGAGAGTGCGCCGCTTGGGAGCGCAGCAGCGCTCCCACCAAGGGTTCAGATCCCATGTGGAGACCGGTTCCCGCTCACTGGCTGAGCTTGGTGCGGGCGCGACACCGAGGGTTGCGATCCTGTTACCGGTCAGTAAAAAAGACAAAAAGGAAAAAAAAAAAAAAGAAGTGGCACTATATATAATGAGTACATATAATTCTTACACTTCAGAGAAATACTCTGTGCTTGTTAATGTTCACTTCAAATGCTTTGAATGCTCCTGCATGATTCTCTGCAGTAATTAAGAAAAACTGGAAACTTGTTTTTCCACAAACACAAAAACTTTAATACAAAAGTACATTGGTTACTGCAGGACACAAAGCACCAAAAAAACCCAACAAAAAAAATCAGAGAATATTCTTATTTTACTGACATTTTAAGTGGTAGTCACACTGGTTAGGCTCTTGCTTTATTTACTTGTGAACGGTATTTTTCCCTTCTGTGGTTCCTAGATTACATAGAACTTGATAGTTCTGTCACAGAAGGCTGGGGTGCATGGATGAGGGTGACCAAAGGGCTACAAGACAATCATGCTGAGGGTTGAAAGGGTCAGTGTTTGCTTTTGTTATAACCTCTTGCAGTGCAATAGTTGGGGATCTCCAGATTTCAGTTTAAAGTAAATTGATGGTTGGCTTAAGTAAAACGTTATGCATGTTTTTAACCTTTCCCATTATTTTTCTTCTTTCTAAGTTACATAAATGACTCCTTATCTTACAGCTATGCTATAACTGGATGATTAGAATTGAATCAGTATTGGGCCGGCCCGGTGGCGCACTGGAGAGTGCGCCGCTTGGGAGCGCCGTGGCGCTCCTGCCGAGGGTTCGGATTCCGTGTGGAGACCGGTTCCCGCTCACTGGCTGAGCGCGGTGCGGGCGCGACACCAAGGGTTGTGATCCCGTTGCCGGTCCCCGGTGTGGGCGCAACACCGAGGGTTGCGATCCCATTACCGGTCAGTAAAAAAAAGACAAAAAGGAAAAAAAAAAAAAGAATTGAATCAGTATCAATAAATATAGAAGGTAATTCTTTCATTATATACTACTTTTTTAATCCAAATATGCTGACACAGATTGTCTAACATTCTTAATTATTTTATTTCAACAGTAATAATAGCAAACATATCAATAGAGACACTCTTTCCCATAAACAGCTACATCTATTGTATTAGACTTTCTTCATTTGAAGTAAGTAACATAAGCTACAAGCATGAAGCAAATACACTAAACTCAGAAAAGACCCATTACAAATATAAGCTAAATGTTCATGTTTTCTTGGTGCAAAACCACTACTTGAGTGATGGATCTGCACTTATGAGCATTACTAACCCTGCAATTTGCATAAGATACTTCTCAAATCACCCATCTCCTTACTGTTAATCTAAAACTGCTACATACTGTGCTCTGAACTAATTATTCAGCCAACTGCAAATTTCTCTAGAAACATGAGGGATTACAATGTCCTACTCCAAAATGCCCCATCATGAAACACTATTCTACACATGTGCTCAGCTCACTAGCACTTTCTAAACTCAAATCTCAATGCAAACGTTCAACATTATTGGGAGAGGAATCATTTTAAACTATAAATTATTAAATTTAAAATTTAAATTATTAAACTCCCTTTAAGTTATTAACTGTAAACAGATATAGGTTGCAGAAAAAACATTAATAATCACTACAAATTTATACTTTACAAAAATTTATCAGGCAGATAAAACTCTAAATAATAAAACTTATTTAGCTTCCTATAAATTGGTATTATCTTGAAAATGCCAGATTTGAAAAAAAAAGCAGTAATGGATGAGACAATAGTACTACATCCATAAATTAATATGCAGCCATTAAAAGTTATATTTTGAAATGTAATTCAAGAAAGTATTAACGGTAACTGATTAAAGGATACAAAACTGAATATAGCATATAATCACAGTTCAGTTCTATATATACATAAATGTTAGTTGAACAAGAAAATAATAAAAAAAATTTTTTCTGGATGGTGAGGTTCTAGGGTACTTACTATCTCTCTTACACTTTTGTATGTTTTCTCTAGTATTTACATAACATCTGTGTATTCTACATAACGAGAAAGGTTTTACATTATTTACAGACACAAAAAAATATGAAATTACTCATTGTATTGGTATATAAGATAGGTAATTTTAAGGGAATTTGAGTCCAATTCCTGTGCTGAGCACGCTTCAGGAGTCAATGCATCTTCCCCCCATGTGTGCAGCTTCCTGGCCCTCCTGGCTTCTGGCAGCATCCACAAACCATCAAAGAATAAGTCAAGGTTCTCTCCTGCCTATGTATGAACATGGTCTATGTTAAATGGATTCGTGATCAAAATAATTCTATGCCAAGAGGAGAAGGACATCAACACACAAGAGGTGTGTGCTCTGCACTGAGATGATAACAGCTAGATGGAACTTACAAAAAGCTCAGCCTTCTTTCAACTGACCAGGGATCGGCATGTTTTTCCAGGTATCGAATTATATCTACTTAACTCATCTTTTGAAGCAGGAGCCATTTGCTTATGCAAAGAATAAAATTAAGCAAACCCATGAGTTCTAAAATGGCCTCTCTAAGGGTGTGAGGAAAAGAATCAGCCACTGATACTGGAAGCATAAATTGGTACAGCCACATGGGAGGGTGGCAATTTGGTAGCATCTATTGAAATTAAAATAGTCACCTATGGCCCAGAAATTCTACTTATCAGGATCTACACTGCAGAAATACTTCCACATTTACACAAGCAGACATGCAAGGATTTGCACTGAAGGACTGCTTTTAATAAAGAGAAACTGAAAACAAATAAAATACCCATTGGGATCAGATGAATAATGGTGCCCCCAAGATGTCTATGTCCTAATCTGTGAATGCGACCTTAGATGGCAAAAGGGACTTCACAGAAATGATTAAAGATCTTGAGATGGGGAGATTACCCAGGATTATCTAGTTGCACTCTATATGTACTCACAAGGGTTCTTATGAAAGGGATGCAGGAGGAATCAGAGAAGAAGGTGAAGTGATAACAAGTCAGAGGCTAGAGTGATGCCCTCTGAAGATAAGGAAGGAGTCACGAGCCACGGAACACAGGTGGTCACTAGAATCTCTGGAAAAGGCAAGAATGTAAAATCTACCCTGGATCCTGCAGAAGAAACCAGATCAGCTGAAACAAGCATGATCAGACCCCAGTCTCACTGCGGTGAGACTCATCTCGATGTTAAATGGATTCGTGATCAAAATAATTCTATGCCAAGAGGAGAAGGACATCAACACACAAGAGGTGTGCTCTGCACTGAGATGATAACAGCTAGATGGAACTTACAAAAAGCTCAGCCTTCTTTCAACTGACCAGGGATCGGCATGTTTTTCCAGGTATCGAATTATATCTACTTAACTCATCTTTTGAAGCAGGAGCCATTTGCTTATGCAAAGAATAAAATTAAGCAAACCCATGAGTTCTAAAATGGCCTCTCTAAGGGTGTGAGGAAAAGAATCAGCCACTGATACTGGAAGCATAAATTGGTACAGCCACATGGGAGGGTGGCAATTTGGTAGTATCTATTGAAATTAAAATAGTCCCCGATGGCCCAGAAATTCTACTTATCAGGATCTACACTGCAGAAATACTTCCACATTTACACAAGCAGACATGCAAGGATTTGCACTGAAGGGCTGCTTTTAATAATGAGAAACTGAAAACAAATAAAATACCCATTGGGATCAGATGAATAATGGTGCCCCCAAAATGTCTATGTCCTAATCTGTGAATGCGACCTTAGATGGCAAAAGGGACTTCACAGAAATGATTAAAGATCTTGAGATGGGGAGATTACCCAGGATTATCTAGTTGCACTCTATATGGATGCAGGAGGACTCGGAGAAGGTGGGTGATAGCAAATCCGAGACTAGAGTGATGCCCTCTGAAGATAAGGAAGGAGTCACGAGCCACGGAACACAGGTGGTCACTAGAATCTCTGGAAAAGGCAAGAATGTAAAATCTACCCTGGATCCTGCAGAAGAAACCAGATCAGCTGAAACAAGCATGATCAGACCCCAGTCTCACTGCGGTGAGACTCATCTCGAACTTATGACCTCCAGAATGTAAGAGAATAAGTTTGTGTTGTTTTAAGCCACTTAGTTTTTGATAATTCATTAGCACAGCAACAGGAAGCCAAGAAATCCATCTTAGGGAAATGGCTAAATAAAACTGGCATTTCTGGAATCCTACGCAGCACTTAAGAACAATATGTAGACCTATATATATAGAAAAAATGATGAAAATACATCATTGAGTCTTAAAAAGCAATTTAGAGAAAGATAAGTCTAGCATGACATCTTTTATGTAAAAAAGAAATAGCATGTGTTACATACACACACATACACATTTTTAAATGGTATTGAAGAGTATACAAAAAAAGTTTTAATCACTGATTTAACTGCAGTGGTGGCAGATGAAGACCATTATTAGACATGATCAAAAGGAATTTCAATTCTATATGTGGTTTCCATTGTGAATAAGAATATTCATACTATCACTATCTTGTCAGTGATGGAGACACACAGATTACTCAAAGCCCAAATAGTTGAAAGCAATCAGAGGCCCAGATGGACTACACCAAGCTAATTCCCACAAGAAAGGAGAAAGTCAGTGCAGCCCCGAGCTCAGGCTTGTCTCATCTTTATTGTAGTATCAAGACTGTAGGCATGTAACAAGCTGAGTATAGTATCAAAAGAAGTACAGAAATGAGTGTGTGAACAGGACAGAAAATGATCTCAGTGTTCCCTACTAATGAATCAGAACACCTTCACTGTTTCCAGCATTGAATGTTCTGATCCTGTGCACTTAAGGCTTTTGCCCTCTGTGCAGTCCCTATACTAATCAGGCCCCTTTGTTCCCACATTTCCCTCTTTAAAAAAAATAATCAAATCTATAGATATGTTTGCAGTAGGCTCAGCAGTCAAGAGATGTGGATTCTTTGGTCGTAGAGTCATCATGGCCTCTGCATGGAGAGTCCTGTGGGAAAGATGGTGCAATGCCTTGAACACTGAAAGAAAACACAGAGACAATAACATACCTATTCCAGCAATAATCCATATGCTGATGTTAAGTCCTGAAAACCAATTATTAGGATTGAAGCAATGAGCCAAATCATTTAAATGATCAATAGTAGCATTTTGAACTTCTTTTTGGAGTAGAAGCCTTTGTCTATGAAGTTTAATTTTTAAGGTTATTGATATCTCCATGGAAATCAGAGTGAAAAGCTCCATGTAGTAATTTTTGAGCATCCTCCCAAGAAGTAGAGGTGTTGAAAATAGTATAAATTACACACATAGGATGATATGCAACATCACAATTAAGTTGATTTTGTGTCCAGAGTGCTTGTTGATGTTCAACAAGCCAAGACACCGCTGCCTCTAAGGCGTCAAGTCCCTGTAAGATTTTTTGGTCTATGTTTGTTTGTGCAAGAAGTTCAGAAGTTACATTTTGAAAATAATCCATTCATTTTCTGTACCATTTTAATAGAGTGAGATAATGCAACTATACCAGTTGCAGCTGTGGCGGACATGGCAGTAGATGCTATAATAGAATCAACTGGAACACCAAGAAACCATTTAGGATAAACTCATCCCAATGCAGAGGCTATCTGTTCCAGAGCATAATTTCCCATCTATTCACAAGTAAGATTAAGGGGCCACCATGCTTCTGCACTTTGTTTTAATATAAAAACATGAGAAATATTAACATTAGGAATATTAAAGTGCATAATGCAAGGAGTAAACCAAGTAGAATTTGCAAGGAAAGCAACATTGAATACTTGAATATAATACCAGTTAGAAGAAGTAAAATTAGTGATTGAAATAACAGGTGCTTGAAAGGAAATTGTGAATATATATGGTCGAGAGGTGCAGATCATAACTGAGTTAATGGTGTCATTAGCTATCCAATGTAAGATTTTATTTCTTTGAAATTTCCCTTGTCAGATAATACAAGGGAAAATTAGAGTGGCTAAATGCCAAATAGATTTTTTAATGTGAGTATAATACTGATTATAGTGCACCCTCAAAAGGGGACCCACCAAACCAGGATTCCATTGAGATGATTGACCAGGAATAATTAAGTAGGAGTATAATTCCAAGAGGTATAAGAATCCAGCAACAATAAAACATACAGACCCCAGTTTTCTAAAGTAAAATTATTAAACAATGTGTTTTCTGTAAAATTAGTAGAGCGACAAGAAATCCAATTAAGGTCTTGACCATTTCCAATAGAATTCCAAAAATGAGAACATACAGGGATATTGGGTTTAGGATGCTCTTGCCAATAATAAAATTTCCACCTACAGCTGCTGTGAAAATGAATATTTGATATTTCACAGCTAACGCATGATTAGGGTCTTTTACAATGTGATTCATATACCATTCAGGTTGAAAGGAATAGAGAAGTTGCTAGCAGTGAAATTATTTAAAGCACATAAGGGCAATTTGTCAGTAAGAAAATACCAATCAGGAAGAACACTATGCCATCCACTGGGTAGCACCCTTTAGCACATTTAATCCGCAATCCTGTAAGGGGGAGCCAGTTTCCTCCTGTGTATGTTGTATCATTGGATCATAAAGGAGGCTCTGTTTCTTCCCATGTAATTAAATCAAAAACAGTAGGATTCAGGACATGGGTCCAATAAATGTTATTACTTATGGAAGGTTGGATAATACAGAGGAACGCGTACATTATGAGAAGACATGTTACCTTTGGAACTTGAGAATTTATAGTTACACGAGCAAGCATGTCCAAGAATAAATTTTCAGTTATCTTGGGTGTTCTGGCAACTTCCAATGCATTTTCTACATGTGGTAAGCTTTTCAAAACCACCCCAGTTTGGTCCAGAAGAAAGCATCATGGAGGCCAATGGATCCATCTGCCACCTTTGCTTGTCCAACATTCCTGGAGGTAGTTCTACTGCCAGATTCTGTAATTTGGGGATGGATTTGGTTCCACTTAGTGCCACATGATATGGAAAATTAGCCATAACAGGCAGCCCTGTAGGGCACAGAACAGAAGCATACCCTCTTCCCCATGCTAGTAACTCAATAGGACCCAACCACTGTGGCCCTTGTAAGGGATGTTAATGCAAAACCAAAGGTTTAGGCCTTTCATTAGGGTGTAAAGTATCAATCCACTGCTGTCAAATATTGTGAACTATAATTCAAAACATTTAAGGTATACAGATCAATAGGACCCAACCACTGTGGCCCTTGTAAGGGATGTTAATACAAAACCAAAGGTTTAGGCCTTTCATTAGGGTGTGAAGTATCAATCCACTGCTGTCAAATATTGTGAACTATAATTCAAAACATTTAAGGTATACAGTGCTTTCATTACTTGTTCTGGCACTGTGAAATTTCCCTCCCTATTCCTTCTTTTCTGTTTACATGGTTATAAGGGATTTCCATGACATGTGTAACATTCCATACATCACAAAAGATTTGAAAGCTTTAGAGGAGTATGCAGGTCCACTATCAGTTTTAGTTTGTATTGGAACTCCCATAGTGGCATTGGAAGAAAAAAGATGTTTCTGTATATGTTTTATGGTTTCTCCCGTTTGTGCAGTGGCGTGAATAAATCCTGAGAAAGTCTCTACGGTGACATGTAAATATATAAGTTGCCCAAAAAGGTAAAAATGAGTAATGTCCATTTGTCAAATTTCATTTCCTTTTAATCCACAAGGATTAATGTCACCTGGGGAGATTATTTTAGAATATCTTTGACAATTTGAACAGGCATGAATGATTTCTTGAGCTTGTCTGTAGGGAATTTGAAAGGAATGAACCAGTGTTTTACCATCTTGATGAAAAACTGATGAGAAGCCACAGCTTTTTGTAGAGTATTTACGTACATTACTAATCTATCACCTTAGTCTCTACTTTCTGTTAGAGGACCTGACAACCCAGAATGAGATCTGATACAAGTTACAAAGAAAGGATCAATTCTACCCTGAATTAATTTTTGTAATTGTCTAAACATTTCAAAGAGAGTAGCATCATTTCCATCACGAACTAAAGCATCTTGAATAATTTGTAAATACCAACTACACAGGCAGAATCAGCCACTACATTGAGTGGTTGATGAGGACAATGTTGCAGAGCCTCAATAGCAGCTCGTTGTGTGCAACTATGATGAAGGATAAAGAAATATTTCTAAGAACCCTGTCCATGTCAGACAACAGACCCAACATCTGACTGTTCAGAGCCATCTAGAAATATAGTTAAAGCATCAGAAATAGGAGTAGGTGACAACTCCTACATTTGGAAAAAAAAATTGGCCTATCAGCCCAGTAGGACAACGTGGGGTGTTTAGGACAATGAAATGAACAGGTTCCTTGGGAGTAATTAATATAACCACGAAGTTTTTGTAAATCATTAAGGATAAACTGATTTTTGTTGCAAAAAGAAATTCGTTGTAGGTGAATAGACCTTTGTTTTTTTGTTTTTTTGTTTTTTCCTTTTTTCCTTTTTTTTTGTCTTTTTTTGTGTCCGGCAACGGATCGCAACCCTC
>NW_007728486.1:151014-152472 GCF_000696425.1 Galeopterus variegatus
GGGAGCGCCACCACACTCCCAAGCGGCGCACTGTAGCAGTGTGCCACCGGGCCGGCCCCTGAATAGACCTTTGTGTAATAACATAACGTAAATATTTCCATGGTTCTGTTTTCTGAATTTTGGGGGAAGCTACTTGAAGCCCTACCTCTTTTGTATAAGTTAAGATATGTAAGTAGATTTGAGACAGTATATTTGAATGTGTATGGGCAACAAAAATATCGTCAATATAATGATTAATTAATGCATCAGGAAAAGCCATTCAGGTAGGGTGCAAAGAACAATCCACAAAATACTGCGAAATACTAGGACTGTGGATCATTTCTTGGGGAAGAACTTTCCATGGATCACCTTTGTAACCCAACAGGCTTCCATACTACCAAACCACTTTGTTTCTCTTTATTTATTTATATATCCAGAGCTAATAAATAGTATTAATAGTAATTGAGCAATATGAATTCCTATGAGAATGACATGATACCCTAAACTAGTAATCAAAATTTTAATTTGTCCAGTGTAATCTGAATCAATAAGTCCTGGTATTATATGAATACTTTAACTAGAATAACTAGATTTTCCTAACATAAGACCTTTTGAACCATTAGGCAAAGGCCCCCATATTTCAGTAGAAACAATTATTTTTTATTTGTCCAGCCTCAAATTAAGTCTTCTGTTATGGATAAATCAAGTCCCTCCTTTTTTTGATTTTTAAAGCAGTTGATAACAGAAGTAGCAACATTCCAATTGCACCTATGTGAGTTAGTCCAAGTTTATCCTTCGGGAACTGGCCAAGAGTCTGAAGCATAACCTGCACACCAAAATAATCAATAGATATGCTGACATTATCTGGAGATATCCTGTCTCAGGAACTTGAACCATGCTTCCCTGCAAGCCAAGCATGACATTCCTGGTGGTTCCTAGTACAGCACCCCTAGGGTAGGCCAGGCCCCAAGGAACTTACATGAACACCANGTGGTTCCTAGTACAGCACCCCTAGGGTAGGCCAGGCCCCAAGGAACTTACATGAACACCAGTCATCTAAAAGTTTCTTAAGTAATTATTCACTGCAGGCAAGAGGAGCGAAGGAGATCTCTCTGAAGACCTCAGTTTTATTTCTTTTACAGGGGACTACTGGGAACAGTTTGCCGTGGAGGTCTGTTGAATGTGTTTAGGTCCCCTCCTTTGCAGGAGGGGAAGCCCTATGCGGAGGTGGCTGACATTTCATCAATATCATGAAACATTGTAATCATGCTGGGCCCAGTCCACTTGGCTAGATCCACAGTCACCAAACCATGACAGATAATTGAGCTATGCAGATAACTTTGAAGCAACATTTTAAAAGTTTATTGCCTTATTTCCCAGGCAGAGGCAAGCTGATCTCAGCTATCAGGGAAGAGAAAAAAGCATTTGCAAAGTCCAGTACACAATGACCATTTCCCAACCAAATATTACCTACTTGTC
>NW_007728486.1:152636-156462 GCF_000696425.1 Galeopterus variegatus
AAAGCATTTGCAAAGTCCAGTACACAATGACCATTTCCCAACCAAATATTACCTACTTGTCAAGAGATAGCATTTTGAAGTCTATTAACAAAATCTATGTAAGATTCAGTAGCCCTCTGTCTAATAGTGGCAAAAGAGCCAGTAGGGGTATTTGTTTCTGGAACTTTATTCCATGCTTTCATAGCTGTCTATGATGGTTGAGCAAACACCTGAGGCTGAAGTCAACCTTGATCCTGAGGGTTAAGATAAGCTCCCCGTCCTACCAGCATATCTATACCTATAGGAATTAATTATTTAAATTTTCCATTGAAATAGTAGTGGTGGCATCACAAAATTCCTGAGGCAAAACACTTTATTGAGCTGTTAATACAGTTTTAACAAGGGTTATCCAATACTATGCTGTCATATCATAATATCATAACTGTTGGCTATAGATTTTATTTTTCCTTTTGTAAAAGAACTTTGGAGGCCATTTTCTGTTACACATTTTTGGAATTCTTTATACAGGGCAAAAGGAAGGTTCTCATGCTGAGGACCTCGATTTCCACCTCAGGCAAAAGGAAAGGCATGTGACAATTATAAGCAGCTGCAGCAGCCACAGCAGGAGCAGTGGGAGCTTCCTGTTTTTCCAGTTTAGCTATGGTTTATGACTTTGCATTGGCCATAATGCAACTTTATATAAATCCCATGTTATAGATAAGAAGCCTTTAAAGGACCAAGAGCCTTGTTTAACTATCTACCAATATGTTCCTAATCCTGTAAAATAAGATTCCCATCTCATGGATACGAAAGGCATCGTTGTCTAATTAACAGTAAGTTCTACTAGCTGGTTTCAGTTACCTTACATCCAGCTGCTTTCAAGAGACGTTGAAGCTGTGATTTATGTTGCATTCCTTTTTTTCTGATAGTAAAAGAGAAAGGAAGAAAACCTCTGGGTGAAAAGACCTACCGAGACCTTCCCGTAGACATCCCGGGCTAACCCATGATCGCCTATGTTCCTCACCAGAATGAGTGAATGTATGTCAGATGTGTCATTTACCCCTTCGGAAGGTCAGTCTCTGTTCTGTGGAGTACAGTTTCCTCACATTGGACATCCCTTGTCACTAACGTGTCAGTGATGGAGATGCAAGAATTACTCAAAGCGCAAATACTTGGAAGCAACGAGAGGCCCAGAGGGACTACATCAAGCTAACTCCCACAAGAAAGGAGAAAGTCAGTGCAGCCCCGAGCGCAGGCTTGTCTCATNAGCTATGCATTTGTCCTACTGCTGATCACCTGCTGGTGTTTTCATTTGTCTACAACCACTGAGTAAACATCTTGCAGAGCAGAATACATTCTTTGTGTTCGCCCCAAAACCACCACTGCAAAACAAGGTGCAAAGAGGGGGAGGGAGGAAAGAGCATGGGGCACTTTTGAGAACGGACAGTCCTGTCCTAATTATCACCTCAGGTAATTTATGACCTAGGAAAGAACAGGTGCATGACAATTCACCCAGCAGCCCCAGCCAATGGTTGATATTTTGTGACCCAATGGATGAAATTTTGTGACAGTCATTATGCAAACCAAGAACATGAATAATAATCGAAACTGATTTACTTAGCAAGATCTTAGGCATACAACTCTAGAAAAACTGAAACAAAAACTATGATCTCATCTGCCTAGCCACGTTGTAAACAAATGGAGATGGAAAAAAGAAATTCCAGAGGAATCGCACTTCTAAAAAGCTTATGTCCAGTACTAGAGAAAACAATTTCTATTGATTGGATAGTTTTGCTTCCATACACAATGGGCAGCTGACTGAATATGCATGAAGTAGCTTTATAGCAACAGAGCACCTTATAAAGGGAGTGAAAGAAACTGAGTCAAAACACCGGGCACCAGTCAAGTTTTATTAAAGGAAGAAAATCTGCCTCGCTGCCCTCAAAATGGAGCATGGCACCAAGTGTGGAGGTGGGAGAGCTTATACAGACTGTAAGGAAGGCTGACGTGATCAGGGAGGGGGTTGGTGCTGATGTAGAAGAGTTTCTATTTCTCAGAAACCATGAGGTTTCTTTTAAGGGAAAGGCTGGTGGCCATTTGGGGCTGAGTGTGTGTAAAATGGTGCTGGTCACATACAGAACCTATCAGAGAATCCATACACTAAATACATATTCACANTTGGTGCTGATGTAGAAGAGTTTCTATTTCTCAGAAACCATGAGGTTTCTTTTAAGGGAAAGGCTGGTGGCCATTTGGGGCTGAGTGTGTGTAAAATGGTGCTGGTCACATACAGAACCTATCAGAGAATCCATACACTAAATACATATTCACACACATCCTTATTTAATCTTACATTAAACCCATCATTACCCCCCTCTCTCAGATGATGAGTGTCTAATATAACAGTTTAAGAGCAGGAAACTAGACTGGAATCAGATCTATTTCAGCCTCACCTTTACTAATAACTGTATGACCTTTTCAAGTTAATTAACTTCTGTCTGTACCACCATTTCTCATCTGTAAATTATGGATAATGAGGTTACCAACCTCGTAAAGTTTTTGTGAGGATTAAATGAACTAAAATGTGTGAAATGTTTAGCACAGAGCCTGGCACATAATACTGTGCTGACCTTGATGTGATGATGGTGGTGGTAGAGATGGTGACCATGATAACAAAGAAGTTGCACCAGAAAGAGAAATTAGTAATTGCTAAAGTTATGATATGTGCCCAAGGTCACATGTCTGGAAGAGGCAGAGAGAATCTCAGTCCCAGTCTGACACTAAACCTGACTACAGCCTCTAGGCAGTACTGCCTGTGGTCCTCAGGTATTTCATTCTCACTTTACAGCTCTAGCCAGACAATACTGACAGCTTTTTGGACCTTTCGCCCAAAGTCACACAACAGTACCCCAGATTCAGTGACTGTTATTCCAGTGCTCATTAGCTGCATGGTAATTAATGCTACTGGTGAACAAAGGCATTTTATGTATTCATTAACTCTTCTGATTCTAGAATTTGAAATTCTATGAAATTGCATAAACACTTTCCAAAGGATTATTTGCTCAAATGATAAACAGGCTGAGGATATCCTCCTAGAAGAACAAGTCAACAGAAATCTAAATATCATCTCAAAGATTTCAATTGAGTGAATCATAAGTATTCAAAGCCTTCACTATTTTAGTTGTTTGGCTCCAAACTCAAGTGCTCATTCACTTACCTGGTCAAACAGATAACAAACAAACTAAAAATCCTAAGTCTTAAAATAAAATAATTATTATTTTCTAAGTAGTATCATTAATACCTTCTGGGAATGTGTAGGTTTTGTTTGTTTGCTTATTTATTAAACCATAATTGGCATACAATAAACTGCACATGTTTAAATTGTGCAAGTTGGTGAATCTGGACACAGACATACAAATGTGAAACCATCACCACAATCGAAATAGGAAAATAACCATCACCTGAAAAGTTTCATCATGCTCCATTTTAATCCCTCCCTCCCATCCTTTCCTGCCCATCTGCATCCCCAGGCAACCACTACAGATTAGTTTGCATTTTGTAGAATTTCATAAAAATGAAAACGTACAGTATGTACTCTAGTTTGTCTGGCTTCTTCCACACAGCATGGTGTGAATGTCAATAAATCACACATTTTTATTGCTTAGTAGTATTCCATTCTATGTGTGTTCCACAATTGTTTATCCAATCATCTGTTGGTGGTCATTTAGATTGTTTCCATTTTTTGCTAGTCACAAATAAAGCTGACATGAACCAAGGTCAAGGGTTCGGATTACTGTACAGCCAGCCACAAAAAAAAAAAAAAAAAAAAAAAAAAAAAAAAAAAAAA
>NW_007728486.1:156936-159645 GCF_000696425.1 Galeopterus variegatus
AAAAAAAAAAAAAAAAAAAAAGAAAAGAAAAGAAAAGAAGAAGAAAGAAAAAGAAAAGAAAGAAAAAGCTGACATGAATATTCATATTTAAGTCTTTGTATGATATGTGTGTGTGTATCAGGGTACAGGGATCCTTAAAAACAAACTCAATGGCAAAGGAGAAACACTAACCAAAAGGCTTGAATTCAAATTTAGTCTTATTGGGCAAGTCAATCAGCTTCTCTGTCAACATCCATGTATACAATGATTGCCCTCACTTGGAGTATATAAAGAAAATTGAGATAGGAAGCAGAAAACTTTTGGAACTCTGTCAAATAAGCATTAATTTTTCCCCTTTAAATTTATTTTATTTATTTATTTATTTTTTCCTTTTTGTCTTTTTTCATGACCGGTAACGGGATCGCAACCCTCGGTGTCGCGCCCATACCGCGACCGGAAACGGGATCGCAACCCTCGGTGTCGCGTCTGCACCGCGCACAACCAGTGAGCGGACCAGTCTCTATATGGGATCCGAACCCTCGGCGGGAGCGCCGCCCTCTACTGAGTGCGCCACCGGGCCAGCCCAAATTTCTTTTATTTAAAAATGACAAATATTCTATGAAAAGTAATGCAAAATTCAATATCTGAATAGTTGTCATTTCAATACTCAATATTTGAATATTCAAAATTGAATATTCACTATTCAGATTCAATATTCAATATGTCATTTTTGAGCTATTGCTCTTTCTCTACTCAAGTTTATTTCACTTAAAAAATAAATTCCCATATACTTTTGCTTTCTGCCAGCAATATAAAACTAAAATAAATACAAATAGCTACTTGAAAAAACAAGAATAAAACCTCACTCCGCATTCTTAATTCACTCAAAATAAGATCCAAAGACCTTTCCCACAGGCCACACCCGATCTGCCTCCCCTGCTCCCCATCTCTGCTGTCCCCATCTCTCCTGTCCCCCTTGGTTTACTGGGCTGGGGTCTCCAGACCTACTAAGGGCACCTCCCTCTCAGGGACTGGGCTCTGGCTGTCCTCTCTGGGACGCTCTTTCCACAGTAGCCATACGGAACACGGTGTCACCCCTCAAGGACACGTTGGGGACCAACCCCAGGATGCCAGGCGCGTGGGCTCATCCGAGGGCAGGCTGGGGTCGCGGTCGCCTCGTTCACATCCGCGTCATTGTCAGTGGCCTCCCTGGCCCTGAGAATCGTGCCGGGCAGCGCGCTCAGCCCGGTGTGCAGGAAGATGGTCTCCTTCCCCGAGAGCCGCTGTGCCAAGTCCACAGACGCCAGAGCCGTCCATCACCGCTGCCTGTCCCTGCAGCTCCGCCTAAGGTGATATGGGCCACTAGCCCCAATCCCTGACCCCAGAAACCTGGCCGGCCACCGCCGCCCCGAAGAGCAGAATCGCCTCTGCCCCTAGCAGACAACAGACAGCGAGGCACCATGTTGGGGGCGGGGCTCCAATCACGCTCGTGGAGTTGACGCTGAAGGCCCCGCCCACTGCCCCGCCTTTCCTTCCCCCTTGCACTCAGGTCTTCGCTGGCCTTTTCATGTCCTAGCCACCAGGTGTCGCGCTGGCTCCACAGTACGACCAGAGAGGAGGCCGCCTCTTCCCTACCCTCCCAACTCAGGTCTCACGTTGGGAAAATTAAGGTGTACAGGATCGTTCAGACTTCAGAGGTATTGCCAGGCCTCTGCCCGAAGAGTGACCCTGCATAGGCTGTGTGCAAGACTGTCAGAAACTGTGTTCAGGCCCAGGGGATGAGCACCTACTAAACACTGGAAAAGAAAGAAAGTGATGGAGCTTCTTGGACCTAGGCATCCTGGCCAGTTCCCAGGACCACAGAACCTCCTGAAGACTTTCGTAAGTAAAGATCAAAGCATTAACAGAATAACCACAGCTGCATGTTTGCGTGCAGACTAATGTTATCAGTCTGTGGCTGGGGAATATAAGCAGGATTTCCCCAAGCCGCTCTCTGAGCTCTCACCAGTGGAGTGGACGCACTGCCCAGGGCCATTCCAGCTGGGACTCCAGATCGCTGCTCATGGGGTTTCCCAGAACTGTTTGGGTCAATATGTAGGTGTTTTCCCAATCTGGTGATGTAGATACTGTTTAAATTATTCTAATATTTCTGCACATCTTGCTCTCTTTGCCGAGTTGCTTATCACTGTACCTCAATAAGTACCATAAACTGGCTTAATAATATGACAAGTTGCTTGTTTTACCAACGAATCCTTTGAACCTAAATGGAAGTAAATTATCAGCAAAACAGACCACAGCCCCCGCTCTGCACAGAACATGCAGATTCACTCCCTGCTGGTGGAGATGGCTAGAGAACATTCAGTGGAAATGTCTGAGAAAGATACTCACACAAGTTTCCGAGATCAGAATCAAGCCGAACCGAGTGCATCACAGCCCTTCGGTGTTTCATATGTACCGATCTGTGTGTAAAGTCCCGGTTGGATCTGACGTCCGGAAACGCCATTTCAGCAACACTGCGTACATAGCAAGACAGCATTTCTTTAAGATCTGGGTGGCTGATAGTCACGAGCGTCCCCACACACCAGGAAGCTTCACGCAGGGATGCAAGAAAGGAGAAGGTCCACTCACACATCATCGGCTGGTGCTCGGGGTTGGAAAGCGCCCAGGAAAGGAGCATTAGCCGAGACTTGACTGCACCACGGGGGTAGCCTTGTGGAAATGACTAAGAAG